>NW_025335922.1:1162011-1335320 GCF_004798865.1 Varanus komodoensis
CTCTAGAGTAAACATGAAAAGAAGACATAGATGCTAGATACACATTTTAACTAATGTGTATTTGGAGACTGAATCTTTGTACATTCAGAACACATACATGCTTATTACTGTGGAGATTCTCGACTTGAGTGTTTTCATCTTTTGCTTCCATCACTAACCCACCCCCCAACACACACACACACACACACACACACACACACCAAATTTGTCATTGAGCAAGTCCACGTATTGGACCAAAACAGCCATGGTCTTGAGATGGAATCGTTAATCATCCTAGCTTGTGCATCTTTTAAAAAGAATGTGTGGTCTTTTGGTAACTAACACAGACAATTTTGGTGACAAGAATGTGGTTCAGAAAGCCCGGGATCATTTTTAGGGGGATATAAACATTTGGGAACCAAGGTAGCTACAAAAGGTGGGTGCTGGAATGTTTCACCCTGCATTGCAGCAGGAATGAAGGATGCTTTTTCCTTCCATTGCCTTGGTGATGTGGGCTGCTAGCAAATATTAGAAGTAAGTTCAATCAGATAGGCTTTTCCTAGATGAAGGACATTCTCATTCCCAGCCAAAACACACCGTGGCTAGCCTAGGAAAGGAGACTGGGTTGCAGGAGGAGCTCCAAAGTGGCACAATATGTTCAAGTGGGGTGAAGTGTGTGTGTGCGCGCGCGCATGGCAGGGTGGGGGAAGCGGCAAGAAGCCAGTGCCCTTCTAGATTCCTAAAGCTGATCCTGTGGAACAGCGCAAGTCTTGAAGGCTGAAATTCCAAGAAAAGAACAATCACATCAGTCAGTATAGATAAAGATATGTATGTATAAAAATATCAGTAATGAGAACATTAATAAGTGCAAGGCATACATAGGTGAATGATGGGTGGGATTTTAGTCTGAAGCACATCGAAGAATTCAGAACTGGGAGGGATGTTTATCAGGAGGGTCTCTTCACCTCTTAAACCTATAGAAAAATGATGGCAAAACTCTGAGCCATACAGTGAATATCTGCATTTTTCAGGTTTATTGATCCCTGTCACCTTCAAGGCCAAACCACATAGTATTAAATTTAATACAGACATTTAATAAAATGCAGATAGCCAAATGTGTGTGCTGTTGTGGGTCTCTAAAGTGGGATTCTTGGCTGGAAGGGAGGACGACTTTTACATTTTCTTTCTTTGCGGCTGGCCTGACTGACCTCCCCAGGATGCGCCTGCCACCTTATTTTCCTGGAAGGAAAGCTCCCATTGGTGCCAGAGCCATAGCTCGGGGCAGAGCACCTGCTTTGCATGCAAAAGGCCCCAGCTCCAGTCCCCAGCATCTCTTTGTGGGATGGGGTGTGGGGTGGGGACTCCTGGGTGAAACTCTGGGCAGCCACTGTAGCCCCATGAAGCAACGGACTGGCTCAGCACAAGGCACTGGGCACCCTCCTTTTGCAAAATGTGTGTGTTCAATGCAGAGGCTCCTAGTTTGGCTCGTAACCCGACGCTTCCCAGGATCGAGCCCCACCGATCAAGATGCCCAGTCCTGAAGCCTGAAGGAGTGCTGATCGCCCCTGATCTGTCATTTCAAGGCAGTTGGATGTAGTGAGTTATCACTGACAGAGCAGGGAACGGCGGTTGGCCAGGCCTCCCCCCACATCGCTTGTTTATTATATCCCTCCCGCAACTTCCTGCTTCCCCCTTGCCAGTCCTGCCACGTAGCTCTCATTGGTAGTCACTGCCAGAACGGGGCTCCGCCAACCCCTGCCAGCCTGCAAACAATTGGAGCGCTGTGAGGGACAACGGCATGACCTCATCTCCTAGCCATCTCTGCCTTGCCACAAAAACCTTTCTGTGTGAACTGTGGGGAGAACTGGCTCATTCCAGAAATACTGCATTGCCAGTGGGAGGCGCCTGAACACTGTGATCCGGTATTCCGGGCTGCACAGAGACACCAGGAAGGAGAGGGAAGGTCAGGCAAGGTTCCCCTTCCTTCTTATGCCTTGAGAAAAACATTGTGCTCTTTTTGCATTCGTATCCTTGGACGCAGCTGGCAGTAGACAGATAGACACTTGCTACATATTGCATCTTGCTAGACAGAAATGTGGAAAAAGCTCTTGGAGGGATCTCTAGCAGGATCAAGCAGGTAAGATCAGGATCTGTTTTTAGGTCTCTGAGCTGTCACCAAGTCACCCAGAGACCTACCAGTAGATCCTGGTCTATCTTCTGCCTGCAGTTTTTGATTTCAGTGGGAACAAGCTGGCTTTGTGCCAACTGCTTATTCCAGTCTCAGCATTCCTCATCTGTAAAATAGGACTGTTGAGATCAGGTTGCTTTGGTCCTGTAGAATCCCAGTTCTAACTCACATGTAGATCTGGATTCCTCTCAGGCCCCATTTGGACGTTTAAAAACTTGCCCTCTGCACAGGAACAGAACCTTGTACAAAGGCCCACCTTGCATAACACCTCCTACCAAGTTTTCATGTGCATAACACTTGCCAAAGGGAACCTACTCATGTTCAGCTGTAACTAAGTAGGTCTCCCTTTTGCAGGTGTTGACACTGTATGTGTGAAAGCTGCAGGGTCTGTGTGTGATCATAATAACAAAAGGAACCCAACTTGCTGGTTTGCGGAAGGTAAATCTTTTTTAAACACCCAAATAGGGAGGGAGACAGTGTGTGTTTCATGTGGTGCCACAATTAACTCCACTCCCTGAGCTGCCATTTTGTGTCTAACTCTGGTTGATAAATTAAGGAATATCCTATGCACATTTACATGGGAAAAAGTCATAGGACATTGTTTTGACTAAACTTGCAGCAGATTGTACCCTTCCACATTCTACTAAAAAAGAATAGAACCCATTAGCCTGTAGCCTGCCCACTTCTGGTATATATTATGGGATTTAGAATAATCCCTTATCCTATACCCCCCTCATCCCAAAACTGGGGAGAAAGGCTATGAAACCCCATTCTGAATGGATGTTTGCTTTGGTCCATGACACTATACATATCCCCAAGTGAACACACCTGAGGAACTATTTTGTGGTAACCTGGTCATAGAGGAAGGGCAAAATGCGTATGCCTATAGGACTTCTAGGCATAATTTCTAATTATCAGTCATAATGTCTGAAATACCCTGATGTCAACTGGCAGCCATATTAGATGCTGTAGCATGACTTGCTTCCAATGGCTGGTATGCCCACTGAACATAAGAATTTGCTGTCTGGCATCTACCTCATCCTGTTTGTTTCCCATCTAAAGAGTTCCTTGAAAGCAAAGTGATCTGACCACAGAAAAATGCAGACAGGTGGGTGGAGGTTGGAAGAGGGCTGTATATGAGTATCTCCCAAAATATGTGTCTGTGTGTGCTGGGGGTGGCAGAAGCTGGACTAGGAGCCTAGTTCTCATGCTGCCACTGTGATAGAAAAAAAATGGCCCCATCATCCACAGTTCTGTCTGCTTTGGGGCCTCTCCATGAGGTGTTTCAGACTGCTCCATCTCATGCTTTGGATGAGGTGTTTCTCTCAAAGTGTCTCTATGTGCAACTTGCTAAGAGAATAATTTAGCACTCCCCTCCTCCCAAGATAAGGCTTGGCCCCATCTCCTCCATCTGGGCTGGTAAATGGTTGTGGCAGAAAAGTTCACATGGGGAAATTCTTTCTCCACCCCAGCTGCCCAAATGAAACCTGAGGGCATGCAGTCTCCTGTGAGGATTAAATGCTAGAGCGGGCACAGGAGGTGCTCTTCTGAATTGGGACTCCTGTGTGGGGGTTGTAGGGCTGTACCTGTTCTGTAGTAGGAACACATGAAAAATGCAGCTGCTCCGTATGGATTCAGCGTAACACACGTTTTGGCCATCAGAATGCAGGGATGGAGATGTGGAAACTTCTGCTCCCCGTATGCTGACATCTCGTGATTTCTCACTGCCTAGCTGATTTGAAATGGAAAACAACTTTCCCCAGTGGAGAACTGTGTGATTTCAATTGGGTGGAAGGTTCATGGAGATTTCTCCATACGTTGTCCTCCTGTGTATACACCGCTCAGGTGCATGGCTGGCTGAGTGGAGTGCAATTATGATAGGGAGGGGGCATTTGGAGGGAGGTGTTCTCATGCACCTTATTTCCCACTCTGTGTTCCACACTGCCCGCCACTCAGCTGAGAGGTTGGCTTACACTGGCTGCTGGTCTGGGCACCTGTGTGGCCTCCCAGGAGCCCTTTGAGGGCCTCAGGTTACCCACATAAGCATGTCAGGTAGGCTGATGGGCTCTACCTAAAATTACCTTGAGAATCATTTTCCATTCATTTTCTTCCAGAACATGTACCCTGTGCATTGAACCCTCAAAGTGGTACTGTGGGGGATACAAACACTGGGGATCAAATGAGAAACCCAGGCACACCTAGTGGCCCTTGTGACCTACACCTGCATTAGGAATTAAAAAAAAAGCAGGGCGGAAAGAAGTCTCCCTTTGCCTCCCACTTCACTGAGCCGAATTCCTATTTCCTGCACCATTGCAAACTAGGTGTGAAGTTCCTAATTACTGTAAACCCCCTGAAAACAGGATGAAAAATGACTTCATAGGTGAGCTTTTTTGAGATGGGCTTCCAGGGTAATGCATCCTGGAAAGCCAGGATTACATTTCCTTGCTAGAATGCAAATGAAGGATGAGTAGATCCAGTCTAACCCGAGTTTCAGTAAATGAAGAAATGCCAAAGAGCTGGTCTCAGATCCGATCCAAGTCTGGTGCTCCTTGTAAGCAGAGGTGAGACAGCACCTTGGGTGCTTTTGGGGTCAGTATGTCTGACTGGACGGATAGCCCTGGTGGCCTTTAATTCAAGCAGAAGGCAGAAGCATCTCCTGATAGCTGGATGGATAAGGTTACATCAGGACTGAAGCAAACCTAATGTTGTTAGTTTTTCCCATTCTTCCTAGACTTCAGGTTTGCTCCTTGTTTGTGCAGCACTTTACTTCCTATATTTATATTTATAAGGCAGAGATGTGGAGGACCTTGCTGCTTCTTCAAGGATAATGTCTTTCTCCCAGCAAGCAGAGGTGGAGTAATGGCACAGCCTACAGTGACAGAATCAGTCATCCAATACAGGTGAAGGAAGAAGTGAACTTCCTGATGCCTTTAAATGCTGGCTGTAACGCAGAGCAACAAACGCTGGATGTCTGCTTGGCAGGGCTCTGCTTTTCTCCCATCCCTTTCCCAAATTGAGGTTGAGGGGAGAGCAAGGCAGAGAAGTGAGTTCCCTCCTTCACCTGCTTACCATCTCCAGAGAAGGCTCACACTGTGAGATTACACACCCCTCCGACTGCCAGCGGGCAAGCAGCATTGTTCCCTTACATGCTGGCATCTCATAGGAAAGTGAGGGGGTGTCCGAAAAGAGCACCTATGGCTATTCATACCTTAACTTCATCCTCCTCCTCCTCATCAACATATTCAAAGGAATCACTGTGCTCCTGACTAGCAATGGTTGTTCCATTTCTATAGAGCTCTTCCTCCTCCTCCTCCTCCTCCTCCTCCTCTTCCTCCTCCTCCTCCTCCTCCACTCTCTGGCGCCACTGAGCCTTGTGTTCCTGCTGCTCTTCCACACCCCCCTTCAAACACCAGGTCCTGGCATCTGGACTCTCCCATGAGGCTTGACTCCTTGACTTGTCCTGGTGTGGCAGGCCATGGTATGAACCTCCCAGGCTATAATGGGAAGCCAAAACTTGGGCTGCCCGGTTGAATTCTCTTGCTTCCATTTTGCAGTCGTTCTGCCACCCTTGTGAATGGGCCTCCCTTGGCACTGCTCCCAAGTCAGCACTTGAGTTCTTTCCCACAGAAAGTGGTGACCCTTCCTGAGACAATTCTATGGACTGAGAATCCCCATTGGTACATACCAAGTGTCCCAATGGCAAGCTAGCCTCAGAGTGACCCCTAAAGCTTGATATGGCTTTGCCTCCTTCCCCTTTGGCCTGAAGAGATCCTGATATTTGAGGTAAAGCGTCCTCTGCCCAGGTGTCCTTTGGGTGAAGAGGCAAGAGTGTGTCACTGTTGGTGGCAGTTTTGCTTTCCTCTTGTTTCTCCTCTTCTCTCTTGCTGTTGCTACTGTCTCCTGAGAAGCTGATGACGTGGAGGAGTTCGCTCATCAAGGAGGGACCAAGGTCAAGACGGAATGACAACAAAGAGTCCGAGCGCTTCAGGACTGGTTCGGCGAGTTGGGAGCTTTCCTGAGTCTTCTCAGAGCGAGGAACACGGGGGATGGTGCAGAATCCAGACTCCAGACCTGAAAAGGCCACAAAACCAAAAGTGAAAGAAAAGCCGATATTGCTATGGGACAATCAACCTGACACTCCTCTTATGTCAGTCTTGCCCAACTTGATGCTCCTCAGATAGACTCTCAGACTATGAGGGTTGCAGGCCACCATATTTGGAGGGCTGCAAGTTAGACCTAGCATAAGGGATGTGAAGCAGGGTAGAACAAAGCTGTTTTTGTATGGTCTGCCCATTCTGCTTAGGAGGATGCTGAGAGCTGTAAATTCATTTTCTTAAAGCCTCTGTTCCTCACTGCTGGGGCGATATTGATAGATGTGGCATACAAATAAGAGTTGAAAGGTCAAAACCAAGCATATAAAGATCAGTCAAGATTTCTTTACATCCGAGGAAATCATTTCTGGGATAAGACTACTGAAGAATTACACTGTGTCAGGCTAATGTTGATTCACGTTTGCCAAGCTTATGCACATTCCATTAATAGCACACAACTAAAATATGCAAATTAAGCACAGCTCAGTGGCTTGTGAGCTATCTCCAATGAACAACCCTTGGTGCTGAAAGCAAACAATTCATCCCTGAGCTAACCCAATATCCACCCTCCCTTCAACAGCATCAGTATGAGATGCGGTAGAGGAATCACATGAAATCTCAGTATGATCAAGGTGCGCCATGTTCCATGCCTGTTTTCACCATCTTCTGGCAAATAAGGCTTAAGGGAAAATTTTCCAAACCTTTGATATCCAAGTGCATGGCAGTGGCACTGCTGCTGTCAGTGTTTCAGATTAAAATTGGGGAGACATTGAATACTTAGTGCAGAAAAATTAGTACTATAGGTTTTAGTACTAATCTAGCAAGCCATGAACAATTTGGGACCACGATACCTGGGCAGGAGCCTCTACTGAGCTCATTAGAAGACATTCTTCAGTTTGCACATAGGACCATGACCTGACTGGAGAAGAGCCTTCAGTGTGATGGCCCCATTTCTATGGAATTCCCTGGCCTTGCAAGGTCAGGCAGGCACCAACACTGTACTATTTTCTGTGCCTGCTAAAAACGATCTTATCCCAGGAAGCCTTTTCTTAAGTCGTAATGTTGTTTTGTTTTTATTATTTTATGTGTTTTGGCTCTCTACTGTTCACCACTCCAGAATGTGCTTGGATGTGGAGCAGTATAGAAATGTTATAATCGTATACATTAGATCCTCAATCACCTCCCAGAACAATAGGTAGATATTTTCCTTGGAGTTGTGGGGCAACCCTGTTAATATTACCATTGACTCCCACCCATTCCTCTGCCTAATCAGTCATCACTCAGAGATGGGGCACCAGGATTCTTGGGCAATGGGGATGCTCCTTAGATCCCACACAGCTATCAGCTGAGGCATAAGCTCAATCAGGCAATTCCACTGCAGCCTTACTTCCTCTGCCAGGATGATGTTGCTTTCCATGCACTGGCAGAAATAAGAAAATCAATGCTGCAGTGCTTGCTTTGTTGGGCAGAGACTAATGATCTCAACAGGGGCACTTAATTTTGGAACTGTATGCAAAGGACCTCTTGAGATTCTTCACTCTATTTGTGAGCAGATAAACTGTGGCTGGGGGGTAGGGGCCAAAGGGTGGGAGAATCTCTCTGTCAAATTCTTACAGGTAAGAGTTGCCATTGGTGAAGACTGTAGCACAGCTTCTTTATTTTTTCCAACTTTATTTGGAGGGGGGCAACTGCAAATGGCCACAGCAGTAGGTGTATTGGTAGCCTGGCCCTCACTGTGCCTTTTCTACAGCATCCCATGCCTAGAGAAGTGACTGGGTGGGTATAGAGAGGGAATGTGAACTTTGAGAGACATTCTGTAAAAGACCTTTATTTCTAGGGAGTAAGGAAAAGAAAAGTCACAGGACACGTCTGAAATAAATGTATTCTGACAAATTTTGGCTTAGCAAATTGTTGTTGTTCGTGGTTTGGCAACTTTTCCAGTTGCTGCTTTTTCCTAATGTTACTTTTATAGGGATGACATTTATAGGGATACACCTTGTCTCTAAGGCTGGTTCAGATAGATGAGTGTACAATGAAAGATGGGGCACGTCCACACTCCTCAGCCCACCTGATAAATAAGGTAGGCATGAGCAATCTGAATCCAGCCTATGAGAATTTCTCCAAAATTTCTTCTCCTTTGTGTTTGCAAAAGCAAATTATTTTCAATCCAGTTGAATGAGGATGGTTAAAAATAACATGGAAGAAATTTTCAGCACAACACCCCTTAATTTTCTGAGGCCCATGCAGCCCTTCTCACTGCACACCAATGCAGTTCAAAAATCATGCTGTTCTTTACCTTCATGTAAACCGGACTACCCGACCTTCTATCACCTTTCCCCAATCTGATGCACTTCAGACGTACTGAGCTACAGCACTCATCTTCCCCAGCCATCATAGCCAATTATAGAAACATAGAAACAGAGCAAGTCAGAAGGGTCTCCCGGGCCATCTAGTCTGACCCCTGGCTCTAGCCAGCTCTGCTCACAGCATGCCCACCATGTGCATGTCTAATTATCATGCTGACTGGGGGTAAAGGAAGTTGTGTCCAAGGATCTGAAGAGCATCAGCTTGTGGAGGGCTGATATAAATGCTGACTGCCTTAGCCAATAGTGGGGGTGAGGCAACTAGTTCAGTCCACATACCACTTTTAATAAATTTTCGGAGGCAACATTCTGATAGTGGCCGAAGACAAGAAAAAAACAAGAAATGCCTCCTTAAAGTCCTTCCTGCCAGTAACTAAGCTTTAGGAAAGGCAATTCAACCTTTCTGAATAAGAAAAAGCTGCAAAAATTGAGAAAGCATTGTGCAATTAGAGGAGGTGGGTGAGGCTTTTTGGGGGAACCCACAGGGCTGAGTTTGGCCCGTGGGCAGCCAAGTTAGCATCCAGGCTTGCTTGCACCCTTGCAATAGATCCTATGACTGTATTGTCCAGCTCTTTGCAAATTCCATTATACCAACAGCAGAATGAATTACGCATTCCCATCGCTTGGCCTGGGCAATGAAATGGTAGGGTTGGTTACACTGCAAATATGCAGCGAGCAATGGAATTGCAGGCTTGCTTATAGCATAATATTGACTGGATGAACTGGAGAGAACAGGGAACTGGGTTTATATTTAAACGATGGGTCAACCTTTTCTTTTATGAGTTTTGCTCATGAAGCTGAAATTGATCCAGGGAAAGAAGCAGCAAAGATGATATAAAATTAAACTGCTGGTCTATGGGGAGAGGGGGCTTGAAATACATCCACTGAAGCAACTATGTAACCCAGAGCGCTCAACAGAGGGCAGCATTGTTCTGCATCTGTCTTGAGAAAAGGCAGGAAAAGTTCCTGCAAAGGCTAGACAGGCAGGGCAGACAGCTAAAAAAGGGCCACTCTGCTGCAACAGGAATGCAGAACAGAAATCTTTATTTAGGTCCTATTTAGGCCTCAGTCCCCTTTCAGTGTGAAGGCTGCAGTGTAGATCGTCTGTCCTGTAGCGTAGACAGAAAAATGGCTTCTGTGCTTGGGCAAAGAAAATCAGAATTCTAGCTCAGTCAGACACATTGCTAGGCTGGTTACTGGAGGGGATTACAAAGGAGGGTTGGGACTCAGCCCTTAAAGAGGATCATGCAATACACTGACTAATGTCTATTACCCTTTCCCCTACATCACCCTCTCTTTTGTTCTTCTCTGCCAACTAGGCTGTACATTCTTTCCTCAATACACATGGTTCTCTTTCCTAACAGCTGCCTGTTTGGCATTTCATGCCCAAGAAAGATAACCCAGCTTAAGACAAACAGACTGTCATTATGAATACTTCTGGAAAAGACTATCCAAAATAAGTCTGTATAGGTTTGCAGCTTTAGCCTTCACTTTTAATCTCCTAATATCTCTTTTACCATACAGACTGAGGAAACAAGTAATGCCCATTGGATGCAGGCCAATCCTCATCATAAATATTGCTTTAGTTCCAGACTTTATCATGCTTAGAATAGATCCATTGACATCAACAGGACAAATAGTCCAAAGGGTTTTAAGGTTTCCTGTTCTATTGCGATATATGTATTTTATAGGTCTTGTGTCATTTTTGTTTGTTGGCCAGTCTCCAAGCATGCGGCTGTACTGCTGTTTGATCCATGGTGCAAGTGGGACCACCTGCTCATAAAATGGAGAACTAATGGGTCAAACAGCAACCCTGGAAACAAGTGGAAATGTTTGTTTCTGGACTGGGACAGGTCAGCAGAGCTTCCTTTTGCAAGGCTCTGCAGACATGTGCTTTTCTCAGAACAAAAATCTCTGTAGATTTTGGACTGCCTTTAGAACCGTGAGCACTGCATCTCACTTTCATGGGAGCAGCTTTGGATACTGCCTGTCAAAATTTGTTTATATATATTGTATTTCACTCTGAGTGCTCATTGAGTGGATGAGTGATCCAGAAATATATGAAATAAATAAACAGGGCCCATTGATTTCTGCTGTAGGCACAGTGACCCATTATGCAAGGCATGTTTATTCTCCTCCTCTGCCAAAAGACCTCCCCAAACAGCTTCAATCATGAGATTTTTAGCAATAGTAATTAAAACCATTTAGTCTGATTCCTTCACTCAGACTGCAAATCAAATTCATGTTTGAAATTAAAGCAATGGGATTGTGTGCCCAGGTTGTGAGAAGCGTGTGGTAGGCAGTGGGGTTCTGCTGGCTGCCTTTGCTTCCCTCCCTTGCTTGCGTTCAGCAGAAGAGGAAATAGCACAGGCATATTCTCTTTCTGTCTCTGCATTTATGTTAAGCAAGGTGCAGGAGTTTTCCTTTCCCAGGGGACAACCTGTACACAGGCAGGCTTGTTCACAAATTATGTTGAACCTATGGAAGGGGTAGAACAAAGACAGCGACATAAACTCCCCTCTGTCTCTACACACATTTGTTGAAGAGGATTAATTAGGACACCTCATATTGCTATCATTTAAAGGTGAATAATAAATTCTGTTCCCCCTTCTGCTCTGCTTTTACATTTCGTTTTATTTTACTTGCTTATCACCACTGCAAAGCTGATCTTGTTCTACTTTTTTTTGCTCTTCATTTCTAGCAGTTCCAACCTTGCAAAACTACTGCTGCTGCTGCTTTTTATTATACTTGTAACCCATTTTTTTTCCTCTTATGAGGAATGTAAGATGGGTTACATAATTTTCTTCCTCTCCATTTTATTCTCACAACAACCCTGTGAGGGGGCTTAGGCTGAGAGTCAATGACTGGCCCAAAGTTGTCCAGTGAGTTTTATGGTTGAGTAGGGACTAGAATCCAGATCTCCTGAGTCCCAATTCCAATATTATGGCCACTGTGCCACGCTGGCTGTCTCCTATTTTGCCTTCTCTTGCCTTCTCTGCCAGAGTAACATGGTATAAGAAACCTGAATGTTGCAGTAGCACCTGGATCTAAAGCAGGGGTGGGCAACTTGTGACCCTCCAGATGTTTTGACCTACAACTCCCATCAGTCCTAACCTCCATAGCTAATGCTGAGGGAGGAAGGGGGTTGTCGGCCAAAATGTCTGGAAGACAAGTTGTTCACCCTTGATCAGACACTTTGAGTCAGCCTTCCCCAGCCTGGCAGCTTTCAGATGTGTTAGATGGCCATGCTCACCATCCTCATCCATTGGCCATGCTAGCTGGGAATGATGTGAATTGTAGTCTAACACAGCTGGAAGCTACAGGGCTGAGGAAGGGCGCCCATGTACAGCTTTGACTCCGTGCTTATTGTGAGGAAAATCGGATACTTTTGGAACTATTACTCATGCCTGAAATATACACATGTTTGCAACAGAGGCCTCACCCTGCCCCTTCCTTTTCTTTTCCATTTTAAACCAAACCTCCCATCACCAGTCCTTCTGGCTGTTTGTGGAAAGCTGGACCAGAAAATGGATGTAGCTATTTCTGGCCTCTTTTTAAAGAGTGCTCAGAGAATGCCAAGTGCATTCTGGTATCATAAGACTTGGCATGAATATCACTGTTCATACACCAGAGGCTGGCTCCTGGAAGATCCAATCACAAAGAAGTGGATGAGATCTATAAAGCATCTTTAGATACCGAGCTCCCACTTGGCTAAGAAGGACATTCGAAAGCATTCTGAGAGCACCAATGAACTACACCCCAGTCAGAAATACTCAGTTTATGCAGGCTTTCATTTTACTCTGTTAAAATACCTTCTAGATCTAAACATGTGCACAGTCATATTTGCCTGAGATGCTCCTGGAACAATTCCGTCAGGCTGCCAGCTAAGGTTGCTTAGAGCAGGCCTGGTCAGGCTTTAGGCTTGCAGGGTGTTGTTTGATCCGCCCCCCCCCCGCCACAAACCCCCACCCTGGTGCAAAATTCTGAAATGAATTTAGAAATTCTGAGCCCAGGAATTTGAGTAGCAGAAATGAATGGCATTCATAGTCCTGTCACACAAAATCTAATTGGTTAATTTCTTCAACTTTCTCAAGTTCAGCAGCAATGTGGCACATTGGTCAGAGTGTTGGGCTACAACTTGGAAGATCTGAGTTCTAGTCCCCTCTTAGCCATGAAGCTCACTGGCCAGTCATGGACTCTCAGCCTCACCTACTTCACAGGGTTGCTGTTGTGAGGATAAAGTGGAGAGGAGGAGAATCTTGTGAGCTGCCTTGGGATCTTGCAAGAGGAAGAAAGGTGGGGTATAAATTAAATTTAATAATAATAATGAGAAGGGAGTCATTTTGCTGCTTCTGTTGTTAAACAACTGGGAGTCAGAAATGTTCACCAATCTCTCACTCAGAGATCAATCACTGGATCTACCTTCTAACCACTCCTGGTTTATAAGACACTGCAATGACTTGGAATGCAGTACCCACATCCAAACTACTAATTTGGCATCCAGATGATATAGGATTGTGCTGTAAATAAAATAACTAAAGACTAGGAAAAGTGAATTAGTGAAGCAAAGAGTCTCAGAAAGTGCAGTGGAAAATAGGTATATTATGGAGTAGATCAAGGTCATAGAGCTGCCCTTAAATGTGACATGAGGGAGAAGAACCTGGCTACAGCTTGAGAGCAAAATTCAAGTTTGAAGAAGCTGTCAAAGGCCAAGTTGATGAGCAGGACCAAAGCTGAAAAGGGCAAAGCCAAAACCCAGAAATACCAGCATAGTTTAGCTTAAAGCTTTTACTGCCAGTAGCTCCATCTTACAAGAGGCATTTCAACCACCTGGAAAGGGGAAACAACTGTACAAAGCTGAGAAACCATCATACAGTAGATGTTAATGTGAAAGGGGTGGGAGCAAAGGAAGAGGAAGCGAGCATGGTCATCTCAGATGGGCCAGAGTCAGACTCCAGGAGGACCAGATTTGCTCTCTGACCTAACCTCTTCCAGCTCTGCCTTAAATATTCAAGGCTCTTATCCTAAATATACAGAACTCTCAAAAGGCATTGTGTATTTTTGCAAACATTGGCTAAGGAAATGGCGGCACAATAAAGGCCAAAGCCTGGACCAGGGTTGCCCACTCCACCCAGATCACCTACCATAGTCAGAGAAGCTGTTGGGGGCGCTCTTGAAGGTGAGTGTGACACCCAGCCCATCGCTTCTGTAGCCGGCCTCACTGAGTTGGGGTAGAGACACAGCATTCTTGATGATGGGTGAGATGGCAGGAGGCAGTGGCGAGTCCTCTTCCTTGTTTCGGCTCCCCCGTTTCCTTAGTGGGCTCCTTCTCACATGCCGCAGCGTCCGAGCAAAGAAATTTTCAGGCTTGGCTTCCTCCCCGCCATGGTTTCTGAGGAAGGATGTATCCCCAAAGACATCACCACCACGCCCCACATGCATAGTGTGGCGAAAGTCACCCAGCGGAGGGCTGATCATGTCCGGGGTCAGTTCTGTTTTGAGTCGGCGCTTGCTGTGGGAGCTGGTCACCCAACCAATCACTGGTAGCTTCCCAAGACTCATCTCTTAGCCTGTTGAGTAGAAACCTGTCTTGGAAATGCTGTGACGTCTCCCTCAGAAGCAGGGAACCCCACTCCGGAGGAGTGTATCTGTGTAGGTGTCTCGGTGACTCGTCACACTCCAGGATCTCCCATCACTTTTGTTTTCTTTCTCCCTTCTGCTACTTAAAGAATGAAAACCGAGCTGTCAAGGAACTTCTGGATTTCCTGCAGGGAGTGGGTATCTGATATCCACCCGTCTCCCTGGTCCCCTTTGGTAGTGCCCCGTTGCAGCTTTCATGAAGCCACCAAGACAATTGATTTTGTGCAGGTCTGAGCCTTCAGGAATGCAAAGAAGAGGTGAAGGTTAATAGGAATCCTGGTTGCTCACCTTGGGCAGGTGGCAAAGCAGTGACCAAGGACTCTGTCGTGAGACCGATAGCTGCTCTTGTCTGGCTGGTACTGAGCAAAGCTGAAGGATTAACATTAATCCTGCTGACTCTTCTTCCAGCGTGTCTCTCTCTCTCTCTCCACCCCCTTTCTTTTCACCTCCTACTCGTGTGGGAGTTGCCTAACAGATGGGGCTAGCAGGTCACAGGAGCCAGAGTGGGAAACTCAGGTCAGACGCCTTGATCCTGGAGTCCCGCCATGAGATTTTCTGGAGAAGACAGATTGAAAGGAAAGGTGAGGCCTCTGAACAGAGACTGTCAGATGGTGACGACCTGAGAAGAGAGACAAGCCTTCTTGTGCTTGTTGCTGACATGCAGCAAAAATGCAGTGGGCTTTTTGCATTATGCTGAGGCAAATTTCCATGCTTTGTTAAACAGGACTTGTGTTCCCCCACCAGGGGGCAGAGATGGGCAAAGTTTTCTGTTTCTTAGGCATAGGGCTTACAATGATTTGCATTTAATGCAAAGCAACCAGCACAGGAGAATATTCAACTCCTTGTAGCCTGTCAGGCAAAATGACTTTCTTTCTTACTCCCCCTCTCTTATCGTAGGCCAGGGTGGCCTCTGAATCAATTGATATGGGATACCATATCAAGGAGGTTTGATTCTTTGTACCTCTGCAGTAGGAACAGGCAAACTATTCTGGTGCCTTCCAGCTGTTTTGGGCTTCAGTTCTAAAATCTCTGATTATTGATCATGCTGAGTAGGGATGATGGGAGTTGAAGGTCTATTGTCTGGAAGGTATCAGATTGGGGAAGGCTGATGTATGGAGTGGTACTGCTCTGGAAGAATGGGCTCTGCAGTGGTCTCAGAGACACAGGAACTCTGTACTGGCTGTGGTGGGGGCTGGACAGACTCTATAAAGGTCGTTAATCTTCCGCAGCAATGTGTGCTCTAGATCTGCCCAGAAGTGCGCATAATAAAGTGGCCAGCAACGGGTCTCCACCTTACAGAACATGACACTGTTGATTACATTGTCTCCCAATGATATGCTGTGCCTTCTTATGCCTGGCAACTTCCTTTATATTTCTGATTCCTCTAGGAATGCAGATGTCCCCACGCAGATATGCTTATGGGTTCTTCAGGACCCAAATATTTTAAGTCCTGAATTTGCACTCCCTAGGTGGTGGTGATGGTGGGAGTCACTGGCTTCCACCTGAGAAATTCTTAAACAAGCATAACTGCTTGTTGGAGAGGGATCAGAGATGGCCACATGAATGAGGGCATTTGACATAGCTTAACTGCTATGCAAAGGGTAATTGTACATGTGGATTCAATTGTATAGTGAAACCACTCATTGTCCCTTGGCTATGAAAAAAGGTAGTCCCAGCACTAATAGGCTTAGGTCTGAGGTCCAAAGGATAAAACTTTTCCCTTACATGGGTGAGCTTCTCTGTTCCTGACAGTGGGACTCTTTTAAATCTACAGCAGCCTACTTCCATCTGGTGCCCAAAGGTGATAGCTGTAGTCTAAAACTTCTGGAAGGCACACTGTTTCCCCCAGTGTGGTGTCTTCCAGGTACTCTGTAGTACAATTCCCATCAGGCCCTGTCCCAGCCTTGCTTGCAGTCCATTCAAAATTTCCACCACCCCCGGCCCTATTTCTGATTGTTCTCCATCTTGAAGATCACCTTGGAATGAGCAGATGCCAAAGCAGGCTAAAGTGGCAGGCAAGATTGTCCCCACACTCCCAATTGTGGCATCCTGTGCCAGTCCGATGCCACGTGTCTTTCTGTGTCTTGGCCTTGTTTATTCATTCAGGGCCTCTCTTATCTACTAGGGTTAGAAGCTAGCAAGGGAAAGATTAAAAATGTCTTATCTAAGCTGGCAAACAAAAGATTATTAAAAAAACAACAACAACCCCCTATCGTCTGTTCCACTTGGAAGTGGACAGAGGTTGGTTCCTTTTCAAGAAGGAATGCGTGTTTGTGTGTGTGCAGGGGAAGCGGTTGCCCTCTGTCCCCCATTCCTTGGACAGCCAGTGCCCCTGCTCTGTAAGGGAAGGACAAAGGATTGTTGGCCACTGGTACTGATGGGAAAAAGGAACAGCACAATAGATAGATCAGAAAAAGAACTTTCTAAAATATTGATTGCCTCCTATAACCAAGTGCACCTTACATTTGGTGTCAGTCATGCTTCATCCTGACCCTACAACAAACTTGATAGAGAGTCTCACCTGTTCAATTCTGTCCATGAATCAGCTTTTAAAGGCAAAGAAGCCTTAAAATACAGTCAGTTTAAATAAAGGGCACCACCTTTCTCCCCCACAACAGTGCTCTTGCCCATTTAACAGCAGTGTGTCAAGCAAAAAGTCAAGTCGACAACCTAACCCTTTCCCCATTGCTAGATTTTCAGGATGGGAAAATCTTCAGCTGGACTTTCTACTTGTTATGTGGTTGCTCAAAGAACAGGGGGCCTTGGAACAGAAACCAAGGTGGGAATCTTAATGTAAATTCATCTTTTGTTTGGTCAATCTGTCTTTGTATTCTACAGACAGATTCACCATTCTCACCAGAGAGTAGACCTCCATGTGTTTGGGGCTTCATTTTTGGGCATGCTGGTGGTAAGGGCTTCTGGGAGTTTAAGTCCAAAACCTATTTCTCTCTCTCCTGCCTCCTTCTCTCCCTCTCATCCCCTTCTCTCTCTTTTCTTCCCATGTGGCCCTTGGGCTGCAGGGTTCCTCACCTCTGGTCTAGACCCTTCAGTAAGAACCCTAACCCTGAAAGAAGCAGGCGGAGGGGGACGCATTTTAAAACCTGGGTCCTTCAGAGCAGGAATGAGCAACTTGTAACTCTCTGGATGCTTTGGCTTTCAACTCCTGTCAGTCCCAGCCAGTTTAGCAAACATCATGCAATATCATTGGAGCTGTTGCCCAAAATATCTGGAAAGCCATAAGTTACTCACCCTTGCTAGGTACTTCTCTCTGCAAGCCAAGAGCAGACTTGGGAAGCAGGAGTACCACATGCACCAGTGAAAAAGAGAAAATATGCAGTGATTAATGTAACCTATGTGTTTACCAGATAAAGAGAGAACACAGTTCCGGTAACTTGGATACTTGTAAAAAAGGTAATATTTGCAGCTTGTTCTGTTGCGGTATGACCGGACTGAGAAAAGTTGTATCTGCTGAAATACTTCCACAGACAAAAGTGGAGAAGTCCTGTTATCCAGTCCTACAACTAATCAGTTTAGAGTTGCTCGTTTAGTTTTTTCATTATGACCTTTTCAAGGACAAATAATGGATAAAACTAAATATATCTGCTGAAGGCTGCACATATGACATATTATAACTCTTTGTAGTAGAGACAAAATGGCAATGTTTGTGGTAAGTGGAAAAGAAGTCATTTTTTGAATTGCAACTTACACAGCTTCACATGGTATCTCTACAACTGCAAGGTCAGGGAAAAGGTTCATGTGCTAACCCTTCTCTGCCATTTTTCTCCAACTGCCTTATATGTTTTAGCCTTTCCTTACCTGGTGCCCTCCAAATGTTATGGGAGTTGTAGTCTAACACCTCTGAAAAGCTCCAAGCTGGGGAGAACTGTTTTAGCCTGTGAACTTTAAGACAGGGATCTATTACAATTATTTGTGTACAGTGTTTAGGCGCCTTGCAGAAATGATTCATTGATTATATCCTATATTCCTGCAAGAAATCCAAGGCAATGTATATAATCTTCCTCCTTTATCCTCCTCTCCCTTTTATTATCACAAGAACCCTGAGAAGTAGGTTGGGCTGAGAGTCAGCAAATGGCCCACAGGTGCCCAGTGAACTTCATGTCTGAGTTCCGACCACAGCCCAGGTCTCCCGACTCCCAGTCCAGCTCTGCAGCCACTGTGCCACACTCGTAGCTTTCCTGTGTGCTGATGATGCCTGGAGCCCTCCCTACTTTCCAACCCCACCTGCCCTTACCATGGTTTCCACTGTAACTGAGGCTCAGGGGCCGAGGGCAAGAGGAGCGAAGGGAGATCAGAGAAGGTATTGCTAACACACATCCTGGCTGCAGTCAAGAATTACTTCTTGGTCAGCACAGACCCTGGAGGGGCCTTTTCTCTTCCATGCTGCCCTATCCCTGACACATGGAAAGAGCACAAAATGAAAATTGTAACTCTTTTAGTCCTTGCTGCCCTTCTTGTCAAGAGCGCGTCCTTCCCCCTCTTTCTCTTCTCAACAGAAGACCTAAGGCCTCAAACAAAACTGCAGAATGCCACAGCCCACAGGCTTCATGGGCGCCTTATCTGCTATCTCTGCCTTGGCTCCGGCTTTCCTTTTCCCCCCTGTCAACCACCTAGGCTGCTTCTGCGGCTGCTCCTCTGACTCTGCCACACTGTGCTGCCCAGGAACAATAGCAGCCGCTACAGCAGCAAGATCCTGCCCACTCACTTGAATTCATAGGCCAAGTCCAGTGATTCCTTTGTTTAAGGAAAGCTCTTGTGACTGTCTAGTCAACACAGGAACAATGGCTTTTGTTCTGCTCCTTCTTCTGCCTGGCTTTCTATTCATCTGCCACATGTGCAGTGGAATCCTAAGCATGTTTACTTAGTCCTACTGAATGCAATGTTGCCTATTGCAAAAACACATGGGTGCATAGGATTGCAGTCACTGCTTGACAGTCTGCCATCCCCACTGTTATCAGACTATGGCCTGCCCTCTAAATGTGTTGGAACTACTGGGGATGACAGGATCCTTTGCATGCTCTCTGGGGATAGCAAGGATTTTAGTACCACACACCTGAAAGGCAGTAGGCTGGGACAGGCATAGGTTAGGGGCAGATGGGTTGTGGGCTTCAGATTTTCTGGCCTACAACTCCCATCAGCCCCAGCCAGCATTAATGGATCGATGAGGACTGATAGGGTTGTAGGCTAAAACAGCTGGAGGGCCACAATATGCCCAATACCATTCTGGGTACTTTCCTCTGCTTCTCCAGCTTCTTTCCCCTAATCCTGTCTATTAAGAGAATCCTAAAGAAAGAAAAGAGCTGAAACCAGAAAATGGCAACTACATTACTCTTTTCTTCTTTCTGTTCCTTCATTAGGGTTGTATGATGCTCCATATTTTAGAAGACTACTGGCTTGTGTAGACAATTATAGTTAACACAGAATGTAATCAATGTAGCATATTATCAGCACCAGAATGCTTTTTAATTCTGAGCTGGCAAGTTCAAAAGCTTGGTCATCAGTGACATTGCATATTAGTTTTGAAAAAGAAGCAGAAACATGAAGCAGAAGGAAAGGATCAACTACCCAGACAGCTTTGGCTGTTGGGTGGTATAAAATACATAAATAAATAAATAAACAAAGTTGTCTTCTTGACTGGGATGCCCAGCTTCCCTAAATGGTAGGCACACCAAAGGCAGAAAGAAATAGCCCAGGGCTATTTCAGAACAGAGCTAAGACTGTTAAATTATAGTTTTGAGTAGAAACTGGAAAGTTCCATGCAAAGAGTCATTTCCCATTTTCACTAGCAAATCAGCAGTTAAAACCCTATTGATTGGGCCAACTGGAACCAGCAAAGGAAAATGTCCAGCTGTGGACAGTCCTTGTGACTGTCCATTTTTGCCTTCAGTGGTGGCAGGGCAACTTCACAAGAGTTAGACAAAATATGGGTCATTTATACACACACAGAACACATGGGGTGTCTTCCTCTAGACAAACAGAGCCTGGCTCTTAAATATCAATGAATGCTTAGTTCTCTTCACACACACTTCCCCCACCTCAAATGCAAATTTAATTCCAGTCTGAAAAAATTCGACAGCTCTAGTGGTTGAAAACATGGTCCAAGAGCCCTCCCCACCCTGTTTTTGGTCTTTTGTTGGGCATGGCTCTCTTTTGACTCACTTCTGCACTCTTTGCTCCTTTCCTAACTTGCTCTTTCTCTCCCTAACTTCCCCATTCACTTATCTGCTGCCATTTCTTCTCTTTTCATACTGAACTTGTACCTAGTTCCCCCAATGCCAGTTCTTTTCACCCCTCCTCCCTGCTTGATGGGCAAAGGTAGGGCTAGGAACCAAAAAGATCAGAGGATCAGCCCCACAAGGGCCAAAAAAGAAGGGGGGGGGGAAAGAAGCGCAAATTGCAAATGTGCATTTCTATATTCTCTAAAGTGTCCGTCCGTCCGTCCCTCCCCTGAAGGATCCCATCGTTTAAGGTTGCTCCTATTTGTACACGGCAGTCTAGGTACCTTGAGAGGAGGGCATTGGATTTCAGGCAAAAATAAAACCTCAGGCAGAAAATTGAGGGGGGGGGCAGCAGAAGCTGAAGCACATGTGGGTCAAAAGCCACACTATTCAGGGGATGCCGGATGCAACAGAGATCCTCAGGGCCCCTGTAACCTTTCTTTCAGCAACTGTGTCCTGGGGCAGCAGGGTGCTGGGGCAGATGGCCCAGCAAAGATGTGGGGCTCCTCCCCACAACCTAACTTTGTCTTGTGATTCATATTCACTTCTTCCTCCAGTTTCTCTCTCCCATCCTCTTTTTCTCTATTGCGTTTTGCTGCTGCTGCTGCTGCTGCTGCTTCCACAGTTCCTTCATCAGCCCCTCTATCCCTTCCCCCACAAACCCTTTCCCCTCCTTTTGCCATCTCAGTCTTACACCCCTCACAATGTCCTTAAACTCAGTGCCACTTGACACGCATACAAAAAATGGAAAACTTCGGGTATTTACCTTTTCCTGAAGCAGGAGGATGAGAGGAAAAAAAATCCCCTTTCTGGTCTTTCTAAGAAGCCTGGAGTTTTTGGTTTTTGTATTTTTTTTCCTCTGCCCCAAGAAGAGTTGCTGGTAGAACTACATCTGGGGAAGACAGGGCATCCTCCTCGGGTCCCTTTAACCACCACAGCCTGGGGATGTGGGGTGGGGGGGAGCTTGCCAGCCACGTTCTAGAACCCCAAACTGTTATCTTCCCAGTTGCAGCCTATTCACCCCTGGCGCAAAGCGGTGGAGCTAGAGCGAAGGAGACAGAAGGGGGAATGTAGTGCCTAGTGGGTGGAGTTTCAGCAGCGGTTGACCAATCCTGAGCCGCCAGGGAGCGAAGTCCAGAGAGGACGGCATCGATTTCAAAAGTCTAGCAGAGGGAAATTCAGGAGCCCCGGATTCCTTAGTTCTTCTCCCCCCCTCACCCCCCCCCCGCCTGATCCCAACGAGAGACCTTTCGCCTCGCAAGGAGTCTAGGAGTTTGAATACGCCTTCTTCTTAGCGGAATTGGGCAGGCTGGCGTTTTCACTATTTTCCAGGCTCTTCCCGCTCCCTCCAGCAAACGGTTGGTAGCGGGGCTCATGTCAGCTTCGGGTTGACACCCAATTACCAATTGCACACTATATATTGCAATGGCCTCTTGCTCGAAGGGTGTATTGTGAGTGGAATTGTGCGATCGCCTGTGTAAGATCTTCTCAGACTTCCACGCTTGCAAAGGAGTGAGCACAGGACTGCAGCCGAAAAGGCAGGCTCTGGGGGCCCCAGTCCGGGCAGAGGAAGGAGGGTAAAGGTTCTTTAACTCTTTGATCCATGCTCCTGCTGTTTACCTGAGCAAAAGCTCCCACTGGCATCAGTGCACCTATGCAATCCTGGAACTAAGTACAATGGAACTTAAGCCCAGGTACAGAGAAGCATAAGAAGCTGTCCGACCTTCACCCTGTATTGTGGACATGACTGGCAGCCAGGGCTCCAGAGTTTTAGGCAGGAATTTTTCCAGTCCTCCCTGGAGACGTTGGGCATTGAAAGCAGGTCCTGTGTCCCTGGGCTGTGTCCCCAGGCTGTGTGGCCCAAGTCAGGCATTCTCTGGTTTGTTTGTGCATAATATAAAAAGGTCATTGGCTGGATCAGGCCAAAGATCTTTCTAGTGCAGGCTTTTCCAATGTGGTACCTGCCAAATGCATAGGTGTAGGACCTCCATCATCCTCAGCAACAGGATGATTGGACCTGTAATGCAACACATCTAGAAGACACCAGCAGGATGGCTGCGTATTGGAACACAGGAAGCTGCCATGTACCTGCTCATGCCCTGGGTCCATCTAGTCCAGTACTGTCAACACTGACTGGCAGCCATGGCTTTCCAGGGTTCCAGGCGGAATTCATTCCCAGCCCTACCCAGAGATGCTAGGGGTTGAGACTGGGACCTTCTGAATGCAATGCGTGGGCTCTGCCACTGAGCTATGTTTTTTCCCCTAAGTTTGCATGGGCTTCTGCTGTGGATATTTATTTTGCTTACAGTTCCAAACCAGACATCGTTTTAAATGATGAAACTCATGAAGAAGAAATGATTTATATGAGATTGGTATTTTTTCAGAACTACACTTTCTGGCATCTGGACTGTGTTCAGTGGCAGTTAGTGCAAATGTGATATATTATAGGTAAGGTAAAATGCATACTCCGGTAACACTGGTATACAGAAACATGTAATTAGGCATTGTGTATGCCACGTTTTATTTGCTTCTTGCAGTTATTTATCTCCAGACTTTCAGGATACAAATCCTTCCAAGGTGGCTCATAAATAACATCAAAATATTCTAAATGATGGTACAGTTAATAAGAAAACATATAAACAATTACTGAAATTCTTCCCATGGGGCAGCTGATGGCAGTAGGGGATATCCAGGCAAAGTGGGCTCTGTTACCTTTCCCACTTGTCCCCCACTCCTGCTTCTGGAATTCTCAATAAATTTAATGTGTATCAGAGTTCTTCATTTTGCTCCTCTTTTCAGTTTTTATAAGCATCTCCCCACTGTGCCTTTCTTAAGCTCTGTTAATCATTTAAGTGTTCTTAGTTAGTTAATTATCTGTCTTTCAATGAATTCATTTTAACAAATTTGCTTATTACCAAAACTGCAAAACAAGTTGTATATTACAAAAACTACAACACTTCTTTAAAAACATACTGAATTAAGTCCAAGATAAACCCAAGGAACTGACACCTATATTATTTAAGTCAATTAATCAATCCATCTCTAGCATTTTCAAGTTTCTTTCTTACACTCTGTATTCGTTGAAGCAGGAAGAGTCTATTCCTGGTCCAGTTACACCAGGTTGACCCAAAGGAACGTTGAACCAAATGAAGCTACTGATGATAGGGTTGTCTGATAATAGATGCATATGTGCACCAGTATACTCTGAACTGGGTTGCAGTCATCTCCTGGATGATCAGGTGCTGGTGCTGACTGGGAGTGCCTTTTTCCAACTTTGTTTTATATACAGCCTGTGCCCTTTCATGGAAAGAAGCTGGACTTGGCCTCAGTGGTGCAGGCCCAGTCTTGTTACTTCCAGATAGATTACTATAATGAGCTCTAGATGGGGCTGCCCTTGAAGATAGCTCAGAAACTTCCACTGGTTTAGAATGCAGGAGCCACAATTCCATCCTGAGCAGCTGCATAATCCTTTTAGAAACCACTACTATAGCTATACTGGCTACAATTTATTTCTGGGCTCAATCCAGTCCAATCCAAATCCAATGCAATCATAGATTTCCACCATTTTGTCTACTTGGCTCCAATTCTTTCCTATTGTTGCAGTCCTGTATTGGCATATGAATATAGAACCCTTATAGGGGAGCTGAAGAAGCAACATCCTGGCCAATCTTTACTTTGGACAATTGCAGCAGCTCCTACCATGGTACAGACTGGTTATATGTGCTAGAAAAGTTTGTTAACTCTTGAGATAAAGTGCTAGTGCAAACACATCAGAGGAGTAGCTCCTGCTATGTCCTCCAGGGAAATGCAGGAGTCGCCTCTGTTGCTCTAAGTTGAATCTTTGGTGCACTTGGGATGGAAACAAGGAACGCATCACCTGGAAGTTCAATTTTATGATCCTGAGTATGTTGGTTGCCCTACATTCTCTGCCAGAAACCCCAGGAAATAATGGTGACACACCTTTCTCATCCCACACACCCATGGCAAGGAGGCGTATTCTACATAAGGAAGTTTGTGTTTCAGCATTTGGAATCAGTGTAAAGGGTCCTGCAGCTCAACCTCTTCTCTTGCTGCACCAGGAGATTGTGGCATATGACTGGATATTAAAATCCACGTGAGGGTAATGCCTTTTTAAGCCAATCTGAAGCTCACAAAAATGTGCCAGCTTTTGAGGTTTAACATCAGGCAAAATGCTACCCCCCCCCCCAAAAAAAAAGTAGAAAAGGGAAGAAAAAAAATTCTGTCATGACAGTGAAGTCACAGAACTTGCGTGTCTTGAGTCCCAAGATGAAATGTGGGAGGAATCAGCAGATATTCAAATTAGGCTCTACAAGTCATGGGATAGTTACTGCTTAGACCTGCAGCCTCCCCTAGGGCTGTTGGGAATCAGAAAAGGGAAAATGTTGGAAATATTTTGGAAATATGAAATCCAAATACTAAGGGATGCATACAAGGGGTTAGCCATAGTCTCTGCTGCCAAACCCAACAGACCATTCTGGTTAAACTCTCCCCCTACCAAAAGAGGTTGGAGCTTCTTTAAAAGCAAGTGGGGTCAGAGATGCCCTTTAGAGGTGGGGAAACTACAGCAATCTGATGGCCAGTTCATATCTGGGACAAGATGGCATCAGGCTTCTGAAATCTCCTTTGCTTTTTAGTAGACTCTCGAAGCCCAACAACTTGGACCCAGGTGCAAAATGGTAACTCAAGAATGGGGTGGAGAAACATAGGATGAAGGACATGCTCAGCCCAAGAATTTGCTTCCAGTACCAGAATCTGTAAATCACCCAGAGCACCATTAGTACAATGTGATATACCTTCTTGGGCTCTTTCATCAGACATATGGAGGTAGCCACTTCCGGTGGTAAATGCTGGCAGCTGGCCAAGAAAGTTCCAGGCCACATGGTCCACCCTGCACCACCTAAGCTCCTTGCTGCCTCCATGTGCAGTGGAGGACATTGTTCCACAGCCAGTGTTGAGGAAAGCTTCAGCTGCCACTCCAGAGAGCTTTTGCACATTTGTAGTACCCTCTTGTTCTTTGTCTCAAGCAGGTTCTTTGTCTCTTGGATGGTTCTTCCACCTTCTGCCTGTCAAAGTGAGGCAGGGTGAAAACAAGCACCTAATGTTCTGTGAAGCATAACAGCTAATTGTCTCTAGCTGATTCTTCCTCCATCTTTCTTCTTCTCTTTTCTTGACTCCCTCCGTCCACCAGTATTGATGTATTTGTTTCTTTACAAGATTTCTGTTTCAATTAATATATTAAAACCTAAGCTATTCACATTAAAATACAACAAAATGATGCAAAACCAAGGCACAAATAAGAAAGGATTCCAATTAAGGGTGAAGTCCTATGCCCAGAATGAGGTGCTGCTGCATTTTATGCCAGGCATTTTATCTAGATAGCTGTTTTTAGCATTTAGGTAGAACACTGGAGAGGGAAGAGCAAGAGGTTGGAGAACCAGTAGGAATTGGCATACGAGGTTGGTCCCAGTCTTCTAATCCTTCCCACCTGTTGGTATGCCCCATTTGCCTCACTCTGAGACACAGTTAATAACCTGCGTTGGAGAGGGGGAGTTGGCGCAGTTCTTTCCATGCCAGCTGCATGGTGTGAGGCTCAGGGCTGCAAAGCCCCAGTTCCAAAATCACAGGATCCTGGAGCTGGGACGCTGAACGATCCTGTGGCCTCCTAGGGGGTATCTGGATTGCCATACGTAGGATTGTGCCCAAGAGCATTTTAGAAGCATCACCCTAACAATAAATAGGATGGGAACAGTGTCTCACTGGTCAGGAAAAGCCGTGTGTCTTCCAGAGGGGTTTGAAACATGCATGCCACCATTTCTGCCTTTCAGATCACATGGGGCAGAATGGTCTCCCACATTTATTTATCTATCGATTTATATCCTGCCTTTTCCTACAAAGGGCTCAAGGCAGCTTACATCATTCTCCTCCTCCAGCTCATCCCCACAACAACAACCCTGTGAGGTAGGTTGGGCTGAGAGTCTGTGACGGGCCCAAAGTCACCCAGTTGGCTCCATGGCTGAGCAGGGACTAGAACCCAGATCGCCTGAGTCCCAGTCCCAGGCTCTTAACCACTGCACCACACTGGCTCTCAGCATGACAGCAGTGCCACTCAGAAGGCCCACTCACAACTTGCCACCAGATCAAATTCCATTGGCTGCAGAATGACCAGAAAGGGCTCCTAAGATCCCATGGTTTGACTTGGGTGGATAAATAGGCAGGCAGGCAGGCAGGCAGGCAGGCAGACATAGGAAGATGGTCAGGATTTCTGAGAAAAAGAAAACTTCACTTGTTGAATTTTTGTATGCCATGCACAGGATAGCTGCTTGGAAAATGAAGATAGTGATATTCACTCAAACCCCTTTCAGACTGGCAGGATGCATCTTTTAATGCGGTACATGTCCTCAGGCAGCACTCACCAGTTGTTGTATGGTATTCTTTACCACTTGCCTACAACTATAGCTTGATCATGGGTGATGGCATCCTCAGAGCTATCTGGTGGGCACCACAGCTTTGGAGGGATTCAGACTTGTGTCTTTTATATTCTAATATTTGTAGAATCCCATTGAACATCCTTAGTGACATTCCAGTTTATATTGTGAGCATCTTTCAACCTTTCAGTTTTCAGTTCAGTGGCCTGAGTCACATGTAATGCTAACCCATGGTATAAGTTTCAGAATTCTGGGTTGTTGTTATGTGTAAATGTGACCATGCTAGCAAACCATGGTTGGCTAATCATACACAACCTAGGAAGAGAACTCATGGTTTATTGTTGGGTTGTGAACTCTGGGTTATTTAAACAATGGCTGTTGTTGTGTGTGAACCTAGAATGATACGTTATTTTTAGCTTTAAAGGAAAAAAAACACAGCTGCTCTGCATGCCAGTACTATAGTACACAAAGGTATCGTGGATACATGGAAAGAGCAGGTGAAAGAGGAGGATGAGGAAGACAAATGTCCCAGAGATTGAGAAACAAACTATGGTTTGTTTGATGGTCTGCCAGTCAAACTCTGGAAAGGGCAAGAAACCATACACTCTATGGGATAGTGTTATGTGCAAACCAGGCCTATGTTTCTTTGCAATTTCAGATATACCACTGGGGCTTCAAACGAACAAGAAAAGAGTATAAAAATGGTTTTTTATGCTCCATACAGCTCGACACTTTAAATTCTTGCTTGATGCAGCATCAGCGTCTTATCAAATGTTGGAGGGCTTGGAGGCTCCTGAAACAGGGTTAACAATTAGTTACCGGTTCCTGAGGCCAGTCCTGCTAGGCCAATTTATTATTAACATGCCAGAGCACTACATTCTTTTGACCTTTATTGATGGGGTGGAGCTTTCTGCCAAACCCACAGATTTGGGTGCAGTAGGGCATGATGTCTGAGCAACTCCTGGCTGAAAAGCAGCTGTTCATTTCTTTGGCTGCAGGGAAACAGGATCAACCCCCTCATATATCTAATTAGCTTCATACCTGGGGTACCATGTAACCCATCCTCTGTCATGGAACATCATTTCAATCTGTATTTTGCCCAAGCTGGCAGAAAGCTCATCAGAAGTTAACTTTAGCCAGATGAGTATTTTCCAGCCCTACGCTGGAAGATCGTGGGACAACCTCTCCCTCCCCCAACCCAATTCTTTTATTGTTGTGGGGTGAGAGAGCTGGTTCCAAAGAAGCCGTAATCATTCCTGCTCGGGAATGCAGAACAAATCTCTTCCAGATTGGGGTCTGGTGTAGGAGGGGTCATAACACACTGTAGGAAGGGGCGGCAGGCACTTCCCACTCCCCCTTTCCTCCCCGCCATTCTCACCATCTCTGTACTCCAGGTCAGCAAAAATATGACTGCGTGTTCCAGGCAAATGGATGGAACTCTCCCTTGTGGTCCTGCAGTCAGACCACCCGGGGTTAAGATTACACCCTTGCTCTTTTGAACAAGAAGACTTCGTTTCATTCACTCCTGACAGAGGAGACCACCATGTATCCGGCCACTGTTCTGCCAGCATCAGTACCGATAGTTCAGAAAAAAATGGGCAAGTTCACTATTCTCACTTGTCAGTCCTATCCATTAGGATACTACAAGGCCCTGTGCTGTTCTGTTCAGGTGGAAATTGTACAGAATTTTGTTTCCCTTGAGCAGGATGAGGATCCAGTTTCCTACAGAGAAAGGAGTCTCATGAACACTTATGCAGCACTGAAAAGAAGTACAAGAAATACCTTAGGATAAAAGATGACCAAAGGTGGCACAGGTTTGTAGAAGCCCGCATCTGCAATATGCAGGTCTGGGTGCAAAGTTATAAATCCATTTAATGTAAACAGGAATGCAATCAATAGGATAGTGGGGAAGTCTGGGCTGGGGGTCCCATGTGCCTGTTCATTCACTGGCCAGGTGCCAACACTTAATAGGCCCCTGTGGGCTCTCTCCTTTTTAGTTTGTTTCTTAATCTTTAAGCTGAAACTGGACCAAGCAGCGCTTCCAGTCAGTGCTGCTTCCAGATTCTGGGGCCCTTGGGCAAATCCTAGGACTGGGCCTCCTCCATGAGTGAGTGTATCTTTTTGCTGCCACTTTCACCAGTGGCTCTTGTTCCTCATCCTTTTCCCCATCACGGCTGCCAATTGTTTGACAGCTAGAAAGCCAGCAAGCAAGCAGGCAGTGACAGGTATTTCTTCTTTTCACCACTGTTCTGGCAGGATGCCAAGAATAGGGGTTGCTCATCTGGTTCACAGGCCCTTTAAAAGGAAAAAAAAGTATTTCTTTTTTAAAAACCATTTATTCCACTTTTTTAAGTGGAGCAGAGAACGTTTGATGGGGGGAGCCCATCCAGCCCACCAATGGTTACAGGCCTGCTTAGTAGATTCCCAGCCTTGCCCACTCTTTGAACAGAGGATAGTCCGCTGCTAAATAGGCCACACACAAAGGTTGTAAATGCATATGTATTCATGGATAGGTTTGGCAGTTGCTGTTAGCTGTTAGAGCAATGCTGGTTCTCTGGAACACCTGTATGCGGAGGCAGTGTCAGGTGTTTATCCTTGTGTGTGTTGCAGTGGTTAGAGTGCTGGACTAGGACCTGGGAGGTCTGGATTCTAGTTGTCAGTCAACCACGTTGTGTGGTGCTTTCTCAGCTCAAGGGATTTCTAAATGAGGTAGATTTCCCAGATCCATGTCAGTCTGGCTTCAGGACTACTTATGGGACAGAAGCTTTGGTCACCTTGGTCGGCAATTCACACCAGTAAATTTACAGTTTTGGAATTTAGTGCAGCAAGGGTTCTGATGACATCTAATACTTCCTCTTCTTGTTAAAATCCAAGAACCTGTTTAGTCTTAAATTGGTGGCTGATGCTGATAGGAGAGTGAATGAGGTCCAACAAATGGAAACTTCATCCTGACAAGATGGGATACTCATGGTCAGTTGAAAGACAAATCAGGGATCAGGGATTCAGCTTGTACTGAAAGGGTTCACACTCTCTTGAAGGTCCTGAATCCTGGACTCAGCCATCAACTTTGATGCCAATGTTTTGGCAGTTGCCAGGTGGTTGTTGGTTCAGCTGAAGCTACTGTACCAACTGTACCTGTTCCTATCACGGTCATACATGTCTTGGTTACTTTCATCTGAGTACTATAATTCACTCTACTTGGGGCTGGCTTTGAATATTGTTGAAAAACTTCAATTAGTGGAGAATGCTGTTGACTAAGGCTTGTTACAAGGAACACACGACTCCTTTGTTGCAACACTTCACTGGCAACTGGTCTATTTCTGGGCATAATTCAACATGCTGCTTATGAACTATAAAGTGCTATATCCAGTGCTTCTTTTGTCATAGAATGCACAGGAATGGAGTTCCAGCACCGTTTTTCAACAGATTTTCCAAGTTTTAAAAGTAACTTTTGAAAATTTGATGTTTGGTCCACATGGATTTGAATTGCCCTGTCGAGTGTAGCAGGTCGGCGGCAAAATCATTAAAATGGTGCATGTGGGCTGCTTGTGTGTCGAGTCCGATGCATAAGTGCTTCATCCGTGCTGGTTGTGATGGTGCTGCTCAGCTTGTGATTGGTCGTGTGGTTGTGCGCTGAGTGCTTACTGCAGGCGGCGACCATTATGTTTCTTTACACAACTGATGTGTGTGGGTGTGTGTACAGTGATTGACTATGTGCAAAAGGTAAATAATTTCATGAGTTCCGGCACCTTTTTTCTTACAAAAAAAAAAAACACTGGCTATACCACTTGGGACCAGGCAATCGGAAAGACTGCCTTTTTCTATATTTGCTTCCTGGGTCTTGAGATCTTTGGGAGAGGCCTTTCTTTTGATACAGCGGTCTTCAGTGTTGCATCTGGTGGCAAGAAGAGAAAGGGCCTTCTCCCATCTGGTGGCGCTTACCAGGCTTTGGAACTCCCTGCCACGGGAAGCAGGCCGTGGGCATGTCAGTCGATCTGCTGGGTTGGGTGCTGTTTTTCCTGGTCATTACATTGTATTGCATTTTAAAGCATTGCTTTATCGATGCTTTAATCAAATTTATTTATGATGGAAGCCACCCTGAGTGCTATTTTTCTTGACAGAAAGGTGGGGTACAAATCAAATGAATAAATACATTTGTCATTCCAAAACATCTGGAGGCCATCAAATTGGGAAGGCTGATGCAAAGAACATTCAGTACTATAAATGGAATGAGAGCGATATGTAATGAAGGGACATCAGTGTATATAAGGCTATGACGACAAAGAAGGGAAACCAACTTTTATATTTGTGAGAAGCTAACACGTCCATTCAAAACCATAGACACCCTAGGCTAGCATTCCCCACCCTGGTGCCTTCCACATGTGTTGGACTACAGCTCCCATAATCCGCAGCCAGCATGGCCAACAAGGATGATGACAGTCGTATTCCAACACATCCAGAGACTGAGAAAGACTGCCCTGGGCAACAAAACCAAGCATTAAGCATCTTTGCTGTAACTCATGAGTGTGCATGTATCCTCTTCTCAAGCTGAATCATAAAGACAGAAAGGTAGCACCAGATTATTCCTTACCCGTTATGCTGCTTGCAGTAATATAAGAAATATATTAAAAAGCATTTTGAGATCAGAGATGTTTATGTATTTGTTTTTATAGTTTGGGTTGGTTTTATGATTGTAATAGGAGTACTTATCATAAACTGCCTTGGAAGCCCAGCTAGGCCATAAGGAAGGATTGTAAACCTGGAAAATTAAAACCAATTGGTAGTTTGTGAAATACCACATTAGGGTCATTCACAAATGCAGGGAGCTAACCTGAATGGGACTGGCAGTACAATCATGCCTACTCAAAGCAGACCCTGCTGAGGTCAATGGGACTTATTCCTAGGCATAAGTGTAATAAGGGTTGCTGTCTAAAGCTTCTATTTTACCTTAGTTGAGAAAATGCCACAAAGCTTTCAGTTTAGATTTTAATCAAACAGTTGCCCACCTGTGGCCTGCTGATCTGACAAAATTTAAGAATATCTCTTTCAGCCCAATCCAATGTTTGCTAAGAAACACAGAGTTCAACAGGGCTTACGCCCATGTAACTGGGCACAAGATTGCCATTTTCCCACATGCTTTTACTCAGAAGTAAAATGCCACTGTAGTTAATAGGGCTTAGTAAATGTGTTTAGGAAAGAATGCCTACTTGTATAGTGCTAAAGAAGAGGGAATGCATCACCAAGAAAGAGAACAAAAGAAGACATAGATCTGAACAATTTTGCATTTGCTGCAAAGGTTGCATTTGCAAAAATTTGCATAGAGTGGAAACTTAGAAAGAATTATTGTCATTTAAATAGAAATATAGTTTCTATTTGTGGTGGTGACAAAATGAACTGTGTACCTACTGAGTCAAAAGTCCAGGCACTAACTGTTGATGGGCAATTGCATGGTGCTTATTCCTCATGCTCAGGCTTCTGAGGTTTTGTCCCCTTTACTCAGCATCCTTTATTTCTAAATCAGTCTTGGACTGCTCATTTCAGGAAGAGGATATGTTTAAATGCAAGACTTTCCTCCCTCAAATAGAGATCTGCTCTGTGTAAAGTAGGTTACTTGGCCAGCTTAGTTTAGAATGCAACCAGAAATGTACTCGATGTGGAGTAAACCTGGCAGAACAGAGTGGAACTTAATTGCTGAGTAAGCATGCTTTGGATTGCATTCCTAGTCTAGTCAAACTTGGTCTTCAGCTGGCCCGTTGTGGTCTACTGCTGAGTCATATCCCCATATAAGGTGGGTGGTGAACGTAGAAGCATCACCACATGAATCTGCTCAATAGCTAAAGTTTCAGGCCCTACTGAAATACAGGATGGAGTATGGCATGCAGCTACCCAGCGCAGGGCCTTTTCATTGGTGGCATCTGAACTGTGGAAGAGCTTCCCTAGGGAGACGCACGGAGCCCCTTCACCAAGGCCAGCCCTTCCAGTAGGCAGAGTAAGGCAGCCACTTTAGATGAGCGATGACTGAGAGCAGGGAACAGTGGTGAGACGTAGGAGGGCAGAGCTATGTGTGCCAGGCGGCTTGCCTTGCACCCCTTGGGCAGCCCACGGGTGGCATGGAAGGCAGTAGCCAGTGTTAAAATAAGATTCGGCTTCCAGTCTGGTACTTGAAATGGGAGCGGGGACACTATCTTGTCCTTCACCTCAGAGCCAGCTTCTAGAAAAGCAGCAAAATCAGTTTTACTTCATCAAGCTTTTGCAAAGCGTTGCTCTTTCTAGCTATTTTCATCTGTTTTCTTGGATGAGTGCACATCATTACTTGTTTTTATGATTGTGTATTGTTTTATTGTCCCTGCATAGCACTTGCATAGCATAGAAGGCAACTGGCTTGGCTTCCTGAACCACCATTTGTCGTTAAGATTATAGAGTCATAGAATAGTAGAATTGGAAGGGGCCAAGAAGGCCGTCAGGTCCAACCCCCTGCTGTTGCAGGCCACCAGTTTACACCATCCCACTCAGATGGCTGTCCAGTTTCTTTTTTAATGTCTCTAGTGTGGGAGAGCCCACCACCTCTCTAGGCAGCTGGTTCCATTGCACTATTGCTCTGACAGTGAGGAAGCTTTTCCTGATGTCCCGCCTGAATCTGGGTTGTTGCAACTTGAGTTGATTATTCCGTGTCCCACACTCTGGTATCAGTGAGAAGAGATCTTGACCTTCCTCTTTGTGACAGCATTTGAGGTACTTATAGAGGTACTTAAGTACCTGCTATCTTCCAGTCACCATGTTATTCCTGATTCCTGTTAGCAATTGCAAGATTCTTGAAAAACAGCACAAAAAATAAGCTGTCTAAGCAGGTGACTGGGTTCTACTGGTCACAATTTTCCCCTCCATGGTGAGATGATAAATCTATTTAAAATATAGTACTTGTTTCTAAATTTGCACTATGCATGTACAGTTGAGATTGTATACAAATGTAAAGCAAATTTCCATTGACGTTTTGACAAGGTAATCATGGTCACCCTATGCAAGTGTTCTCCTTTTGAGCCTTTTAACTATCAACGTTTACCTTTTAAACAATTGGTGGCTTTCAGGTCCCCCCCCCCCCACAAAAAAGAAAGAAATCAATCCTGACCAAGCATTGCACATAGTCTGTATATGTATTTATGATTAGCAATACTTTCAAGACCAGTTCAATGTATCTCTAATCACGACTGTGTGACTATATGTAGTTTTTGTTTTTGTTGTTTTGTGTTTTTGTTGTGTTTTGTTTGTTTGGTCAAAAATTTAAAAAGAATTAAAGAGTGAGGGTGGGGCAGCAAGTAGATCTCCAGCGTTTGGACTTCAACGCTCAGCATTTCTCTCTATGCTGGCCAGGGCTTCTGGGAGTTGAAGTCCAACACATCGAGAGATCTACCTTTGTCCACCCCAAGTTAAACCGTTTTTTTTGCCATCTGAAGAAATTCTATGTGCCTTTTTTACTATTATGGATGCAGCGTGGACTGGGAAGGGAAAGAATGGATCGAGCAGAAATGAGTGGGGGGAGTAAAGAGTGACGCTGAGGGTATAGAGGGGTGTCCAGTTTAGCACATGTGAAGCTGATATCCTGTTGTTGCCCAGGGCCCATTCCTGGCTCATGTTTCCTCATTAATTGAGAGCGCTGTTTGGTTGCAGTCGACAGCCAGATGTTTCCATTCTCTTTGCAGTAACTGTGAGGCTGCACACCACATGCATGAGGAAAAACTCCAGACACTTGAGGAGACATATAACCAGTACCACCACCCTACCGTGACAAAGGGGATACAGGGCTTGGGGCTCTCCTGCTTTCATACTGCACAAAGGGATCAGCTTGCTCCATCATTCTCCAGTCATTTCCATCCTCACATCGTTGGTCGTGGACTTTTCTCAGAAACCATTTGGCCCTTTTTTGTTTGTTTCTCAAACAAAAAACAAAAAAAAAAAATCTTTTTTTGACGCCGGGCAAAGACCTTTTTATTTAAACGCCATTTTAATTGTTAATATTATTTATTTATTTTATTTTTATGGCCAGAAAGTCTCCAATTATATTGTTTTATATTGTTATTATTTATGTATTGTTCCAAGCTGCCCCGAGGCTTCAGCGAATCAGGCGGCATAGCTTTCTAAATAAATAAATAAATAAATGAGCACGGGCCTTGCCTCTGTGGGTTAGGAAACGGCAGGCACAAACTTGGGTTGTCTGGGTTGCTTTCCTCAATATGAAACAAGGATCTAGAAGAGCATTGCCTTTCACTTTAATTATCTGTTGCTTCCACCACTTTGAGCTAAATGCTTTGAGGCAAAATTTTCCCCATTCCTGGGCAACATGCCCAGTGGAAATGCAAGGCCTGCACAGCCAAACGCACCATTTTGTGCACCCTGCAGAAGCAGCACAGTGAGTGTGTGTGTGTGTGTGTGCGCGCGCGTGCGCGTGCGTGCAAGAGAGAGAAGTAGGTCAGTTTTGTATGGCTGAGTTATTATAAGGGGGAAATACACTCATTCAGTGCTAGGAAGGCCAGCTGTGTTGCTGCCAGTGGGTTTTTGCTAGTCTGCTAGTCTGAAATTTTCCAGGGTGGGCATTCCTATTCTTTTGTCATGATATCTACAGCAGATATTTGGGATTCTTCATAGCTGCAATCCAGATCAAAAGGATCCACATTGCTACTTGATGGTGAAATGCCAATGGAACGAGGATTGCTTATTAGAGAGCACATTGTGTTGCATGGAGAAGGTCTGCAGTTCAGTCCCTAGCATCTCCACTGAAAAGGGCCTTCATGGTGGTGATGATGGTGGTGATGTGAAAGACCTTGCCCAAGACCCTGGAGAGTTTCTGTCAGAGAATATGAAGCTAGATAGACAAATAATTTGATCTGCTGTGAGAAAACTTCTTATGTTCTTATGTGAATAGATTCCATGTTTTGGTTCAGACAACATGATAAGCCCACACACAACTGTTGAGTGTGTGTTGTTGTTGAACCATAGGATGGTGCTGAAAAGGGGGGTTATCATAGCCAAGATAACAATTCATAATCCAGCAACAAATCATAGGCTCTTTTCCTTTGTTGTTCATGGTGAACAAGCCATGGCATGTTAGAGTGGCTGGGTTCAGACGACATGATTACCCACATTTCAGTAACAATCAAGGGTCAATGATAATTCACATTTACTTCATACACAATCCTTGAGGATGGATTATCATATTTGTTTCATGGCAGCTGCTGAAGTGTGTACTCTCACCTTCTTTTGCTATCAGCCAGGGATATAGAACCTTAGGCCCAGGGGTCATGCCCACCCCTTTCTCCCGCAAACCCACTGATAGGTAGATTTCTGGCTTTTTTTAAAAAAAGCCTCACCTTCTTAGAGATTGAAATGTCTTTAGTAAGGTTTATTTACCAACAGGAAGTCTTAAGCTAACCTATGTTGGTATTGTTGTATTTTGGCCCTGGCCTTTCTGTCTTTGGTCTGTGCAGCTACAAGTTTCCTTGAAATGGAAAATGGCCCTTGAGCTCCAAATGCTGCTGACCTTGTTGTAGACCTTGTGCAAGAGCAAGAGGCACCATGGATGGTCCTGTGTCCAAGAATCCTGTATGTGAAGGAGGATAAACCCATGTAACTCCTCTCTGTGGGAAATATGTTTGATCCTAGTTTGAGGATAGCTTGTATAGCATACTATGAGGGACAAATGCCTGAGCACTGAAGTGTCAAAATAAGATGGACAACTGTGGGGATATTACTGTGGGGATACTAGCGTCCTGCATTTTGCCACATCAAATGAAGTCAGTGGAATAATACACTTAGAGATGTGTGTGAACAGATCTGATGGGTTGCATTTTAATGGGGGAAGAGAGAAATTACTTTAGTGGGAAGGGGTAGCAAGGTTCACAACAAAGGATATATAATCTTGGATATTTGTTGGACAAAGAGTATATTTTAACTGCATTTTTATACTTTTTAAATTGCAAAATAAATATAGCAACACTGGACAGTCACCTCTCCTTTTTAAAACAAAGCTTTTTTTGTCTTTGACATACACACTTAGTACAATGGTCCATTGATATGTATAGTGCGATTTAAGGTGCAATCCCATCCAAGTTTAGAGGAAAATGGCCTACAATACCCAGTGTGTTCTAGGCAACATAATCCAGTGAAATGGCCACAGTTTTACTCTTGTGTTGCATTTCAGATTGTAAGCACCTTGGGGCAGAGACCTCTCCTGAGTTTTTTAAAGCATGAGGTGTATCATTACACATTGATGGTGCGATGACGATGATGATTATGGTGAAAATATTGGTGAAGATGGAGAGGGGTGCTATGCTTCCACAATACTGGCAGGCTGGTAGAGAAAGCAACCACTGATGCTAAAACAGATACTCTCCCTTGCCAATAAAATTATTTATTTTTTATCATAGGAAAATACACAAATATAAAAAATAAGCAGGGGACCAGGTGCAGGCAATGGTAGCAGCTCACCTAAATTTCATAGATACTGTTAACTGAGGTTTAGGTCTGAGTAGGGGAAGTGTACTGACTCTCCTAAATCTGTGACTGAAAGTCAGGATGGAGTAGGAAGATGAAAGGAGAAGGTAGGCATGAAGCCATGAAGGGATAAGCAAGAAGATGTCAACTCAAAACTGGCCTGGAGGGCTAGAGAGTTCTGGCAAATTATTTTGTCTCAAGTGCTTTGCCTCTCCATGCTGTTCATATATTTATATTTTTGGCTTGCGGAAGTGGAGGAGCCAGGCAGCTAAAAATAGGACCCTCCTGCCCTAAAGTGACTGTCCATCCATCTGTTTTGTGGGGATGCTGTGGGCAGGGTGTGGTGCAGAGGGGAGCAGGCTTGGTCTCCACGTCTGCCTTTGCCTTTGTTTGTGTCCTGGCTCCTATGAGGACAGGAAAAGGCCTGGAGGCTGAGAAACAATGGCTCATTCTGCTCAAGTCAATGCCTGGTGCTCAGTGATAGGGAAGTGGGAAAGTGGCCAGCCTGCTGGCATTGGGACCTGCCCCCTCCCTCCAGCTGCATGAAAGGGTGAAAGAAAGAATAGTTATTCATGCCTTGTGCATCATCTTGCCCTCAGCCCCCAGACAGGGTTCTCTCTAACTAACTGGGAAGTATGTTGTAGGGGAAATGGTGTGGGGAGAGAGAACATTATCCTTTGAAACAGCCAGAGCCTTTGACCCAAGGGTGGGCAACTTGTGGCCCCTAAGGCCCCCTGTAGTGCTTGGTGTCATTTCGCACAATCCTTAGCTTACTTTCTAAAGACTCTTGCAAGTGACCAGCTCAAATCCTTAGCAGGAGAAGGGCAATGGACAGAGAGAATGAGAGAGAGGGAGAAGCGGGTGACAGGGAGGGAGGGAGGGAGGGAGGATGGGGAAGAATAACAAACAGGGTGCCAGTATGTGTGTGTGGTGGTGGGGGGGTATCAATAAGAGAGATGGTGAAGGAGAGAGAGACAGAAGGGCTGTCAGAGAGAAAGGATGTCAGATGCGGGCGAAGAGAGAGATTCACACACAGAGAACGGGTGACAGAGAAAATGAAAAGGGGTGGTCCTACCCCCTTTATCTCTGGCCTGCCCATTGCTAGGGTGTCACTGTATCCCATTTGGAAGAGGACAACCCTGCATCCTCCTCTAACTGGGAGCTGTTCCATCCATGTAACTAGAGCAAACATCTGCACTGAGGGGGCCTCTGGAACAGTGAATACCGAAGTGCAGTTCTGATATGCCTTGTTTAGAAATGAAGATGAGAAGATAAGAATGGCATGCTAAGTTACACCAGAGGTTGGGATACAAGTTGGGATCAACCTTCCCCAACTTGGCACCCCACCCCAATGTGCTGAACAACACCCAGCATTTCCAGTCAGCTGCCTGGGATGAAGGGAGCTGTAGTCCAATGCATCAGAAAGGGTCCAGGTCTGAGGAGGCTGCTTCGCATGTTATGCAGAAACTGAACGAAACTGCCCAAGTGAACACCATTTCTATTGCAGAGTTTCTTTGTAACATGCAGAGCAACTCTTTGAGCTTTTTGGAGATCAGCCAGATAGGAGGAAAAAACAGGTTTCGTTTGGAATGAGTATGCCATCAACAAGTGGAATAACATGTTTTGCGCTGATTGTCAGAGGGCTGAACTAGGCAAGACATCAGTCGCACAAATTGTGTGAATGGCTTTCGGAAAGGGGCATCAGGTGCTGGAGGCCTAAACTGGATCAGGCTTGGGAGGCTTTAGCTCCTTGTTCTAGATCCAGGGGTGGGTGCTCTGCCTGCTATCAACTTTTTATAAAACCATCCATGCAGTTGTTGAGCGCAGGAATGGTAGCCGAGAAGCAAGTCAGTTCATTACAAGTGGGACTTTGCACTGTACCTGGGGAGAATGAACGTGACCTTACCACATGCTTTCTCTTTCAGGGTCTACTTCCAGAAAATGCCCAGCTCTCTGAATTATTAGTCTACTAACACTGGGGACTTCCTCTGAAGCTCACCTTCACCTTAGAGAGATGTGATGCTCACTCCACAGTGGGTGAAGCACAGCTGTGATGCTCAGTGCCTGCTGACAAGAGGCGCAAAGGAGACACACATGGACTAGCACACTGGCTCATTGAGGACAACCCGGGGTTTAAAAAGAACATCCCAGGCTGTCATTATGTGAAAACCAAGCTGTTATGTGCTTGGTGAAACAATCTTTTCCAGCACATGAATAATGTCTGGCAAATTCATGTTCCTTGTGTGTGTGTGTGGGGGGGGGGGGTTAAGTTTGAACAAGCCTGTTGAGAAAGCACCCATAGTTTTCATTAGTGTTGGAAATGTGTCTTCTCAAGAGTGTGAGAGAATCTCCCTTTCTGGTTTGTGGGGCAGTCTATTTATGAAATTTGTCTCTTTTATTCCCTTTTTAGGAGGCTTTACTGGAACTTTCTGAACCGGCTGATGATGGGTCACAGTAGATAGGATTTTGCCACTCGACGTGTATGATGTGCATGGTTTTGAAAGGATGACTTGCTGGCCAGTGACCACAGAAAGCGAGCCAGGGGAGGGGGAGGGTGGTTAGACTTTGTGCCGAGGGACCTCTTTCCAAGTCTTTGCTCAAGGTCTCCAATGTGTATGGCTGAATTCCTGCCAGAAAGCGCCTGGTTGTTTACTCAACCGGGAGCTGACACATTCAAGGTCTCTGCTGATTCCACTTTCCCACACGCAGCTTGTTAACTGCATTCCTGGGCTGAGGGGACGCAGTGGAGTCCAGGAATGTGAGGGGGCTTTTGTCAGGCACCCTGTGGCATTCCATCCCTGTCCTACACCAACTGCTGAGACGGAGGGTATGTGACTTCCAGGCAGTGTGGTGGGGGCTGAATTGCAGGAACTGTTCTGCCGCTGGGATGACAGCAACAAGCAGCACTCTGTTATTGGGTAACCAGCTCTGCATTGTGACCTGGGTGGGAGGCCCACTTTCTACTTTCTCAGCCTGGGCCAATTGTAATCCCATCTTACTTTAGCAACACCTAGATCTCCCCCACTCCAGTTTAGTCCTTGCCCTAGACAATGGGCATTTTATGCTTCACATTCATTCAGAGAAATCAGCCTCCTTCAATCTGATGCCATCCAGATGCTTCAAACAACAACTTCTGCCATCCCCACACTGGCCCAAGCTGATGGGAGTTGTAGTCTAGAACACCTGGAAATTTGGCAAGGTTAAAATAAATCAAGAGATGTGGCTGCTCTGTGATTAAGCCTCACAATCTCATGTCTGATGCTTCCCACATACCCCGCTTATTTGAATGACATGGTTTATACTAAGCCTAGAAACTCATGCAGAGTTAACACAACAGGCAAGAAGCTTATATTTATATTCTCTTATTGTGAAGCCTTTATATTTCACATTGAGAGCACTTTGCACAGGTCAGGGTGACCTTGGTCATAGCCAGTTGCTGATAGCATTAGAGAACAGTCCAAAGCAAGTTTACTAAACACACTGTTATGCTCATGACCATTATTGCATAGGGTGGCCTGAAAAGAGGAACTGCTCTATGAAAAGAGAAGGCAAAATTGGGCATTAATTAGCATAATATTTGCATATGCTCACTTTGTAATTATAGCTGCAAATTTAGAGGTCAGGCAAATGGGGGCGACAACTGCCTGCCTGACCCCCAGCTACTTATACCACAGAGATTCCCCCCTTGACCTGGTAAATTTCCTCCCATGGATGGGGTACCACTGGCGAGTGCCACACGTGACCTTCTTCTGTTCTCCTCTGACAGTCTTGCTAAAATATTGACTATTTGCTTTGCCCTCTGCCTCACCAGCCCCAGTAGGCACCAGTCATCATGCAAATTAGGAAACATTTCCTGTCACTTTGGTAGACATCTCACCCTAGTAAGGAAGGCTGTGGCCAGTGACAGGCCTTTCAGTCTGCTCTCCAGGTGTTGACTGTGGATGATGGGCAACTGCAAGGGTCCTGCTGCTCTTTCTCAAGTTGGAACATCTGATGGAAAATGGTGTGGTGATCCTAGCATCAATCAATCCAGACAAGCAGGTGGAAAAGGTGGGCCTCTCCCTTGTGGTTACTTTTGGAGCTGATGGCAGTTTCATTTCCTTTGGAACTACTTGTGCTGATAGGTTAAGAAGAGCTATCCAATTGACATCCATACCAAGTTAAGGACTGCATTGTTTTGCTGTGCCTCTGTGGGGTCAAATATGTGGACTAGCCTTGGAGTTCCTTGAGTCCTAGTCAGTTATTTGGGTGATTTATTAGACTTGCCCAGCGAGGCACCATTATGACAACCATGACAACCATTATGTGACTAGCCACATCTTCTGTGGGAGCCATTTTGTGGTGGTGCCCACAACAGTTTCTCAAATGCCTAAATGTGTCTATGCGTCCAGAAAGGCTGGGGACCCCTGCTGCAGGGGGAATCTTTAGGCTGTAGTCGGACAACTCCCACACCATGGTCCAGCCCTTGCCTGTTTGCCTTCTGCCAAGCCTTCCATTCCTCCCTGTTCCATTTCCCTGTGCTGAAACCTCATCTGACTTGACCCTTCATTTCACTCTCTCACCTCCTGGTGTGACAGGCAGTTGCTGAGAAACTTGGCCAAATGCATCCTATTATTATTATTATATGTGTGCTTTTGTGGAAGATTCCCTTTCTGTTCCAAGCTCCTTCTCCCCACTCTCTTCATATAATATCAGGGTACATAAAGAGCCAACGCATGGGCCTTGGGCAGATGGTGGGAGCACAAGCCGTGAATCCAGGCTGGCAGGGCGAGGAAGTGGGCCTCTCCCTTGTGGGCACTTTGGGTGGTGGGTTGTTCTGGAGGCCTTGTAAATCCACACCCTCCTTGGCAGCAGCCCCTTCTGAAATGGGAGCCTGTGCTTTTGATAATACCACAGAGCTCTTCGTCATCTTCTCCTTTTTCCAAACAAACAATAAATAAAAGTTGCCTACTTCCACCCCCTCTACACACACATTTTGAAAGAGCCTCTAGGGTGGCTGCTGGAAGCAAAATGAAACCTTCAGCTGTTTGCCCACATGCTCCTTTTCACTCAGGGAGGCACACCGAAGGAATGCTGCCTCCGTGGGCCCGATGATCTCATTCAATTCCCTCCTCTATCCCAAGGGAAGAAGTTCTGCACAAACGGGGGTGTGTGGGGGGGGGTTCGGTGTTGTGGCTATGGAGCGCCTTCCACTTGGATCTGTCTGCACCAAAGCCCTTTCCCCTGATTCAGCTGCCTTTTGAATTTCATGGAAAGGGATGTTCCTTATTGTACACCATTGGCCCATTTTCCAGAACATCCTGGTGCCACGGAACATAATGGATGTCCCTTATCTCAGACACCACAATTCCAGACTGTCCCTTATTTCTTGCGCAGGCTTTTTTCTTTGAAAGTTGGCTGGTTTTGTTTTTAACTTACTCCTACTCCCTGCTATGGAGTAAAGGGGCTCACGCGTCTGTCTCTGGCTGCCTTTTAAACTGCCACAGGAAATGCAGTGGGGTCAGGGGGCAGGCAGCAGTCCCTCCCCTGGGGGGTAGGCGGCACACATACACACAGGGACTTGTTTAACTCCGAAGGGGGGAGAGGACCAGGCATTTCCTGTTTATGCGACTCACAGACCCCGAGACGAGGCAAGGCGGGAGGGAGGCAGGGAGGGATGCGTGATGGGCTTGAGTGGCTGCAGCACAACCGAGAGCAAGAATAGCAGCCTTGTGTGCGCATGTGCTTTGGCGACAAGAAGCCGGCTGACTTGCCTAGCAAGGATTTGTAGCCGAGAAGCAACCTTGTGACCGGGGAATCTGGAATTCTACCCCATTGCCAGATTGTTGTGCTTCGGACAAATAGTGTAAATTGTGCAGGTTTCTGGAAAAGTATTTGCTTTGTTCCAGATGCTGTGTGCCTGTTTGCAAAAGACCGTCCTGGTTTCCTGTAGAATGGCTACCAAAAGCACCTCCAAAGAGGAAAGGGAGAAAGGGAGGGAAGGAGAAAAGGACAGTAATTGGCATAGAACTGTGTGCATGCCGATTCATAAGGACGGTAACAAATTGAGAAGGCATGCCTATAACTGAAGCAGGAATACAGTGTGGCAAGGAGCTCTACCTGCCTGCCTGCTTAGGCTTGTTGTCCAGGGGCTAACTCTTGATGCAAAACTTCCAAGGCCTCTTGCTTCTCCTTTTCTGTGGTTCTTTATCTTGAAACCAAATTGGGCTTCTGCTGAACTGCCCTTCAGTCAGAGGGTGCCTTCAAAATAAACGCCTTCCCTCTAACAGTCCTGTTGTAAAATGGCCATGTGGATCCCATTTCTTTCAGATCTGTAGAGTCATGTCCCTTCCTATAACTCCTGTTTTTTGCAACACTGACTATTCATTATATTTATTTATTTTAGGGATTTATATCTTGCCCTTGCACAATTTCCCAGGGTGGTTAGTGTCCCAGAGACTGGTGTACAGATCCTACTACCCTTGTGTGCATGAGTTTGTATTCTCTGAAGCTGACCTGCCTATTTAATCTGAAAGGTCAAACCTGGATCAGATTCTCAAGGGATGAGCATTGGCCTTCCTGGCAAGGAAAAGCTGGGTGTTTACTCTCAAGGGTTCCGGCACAAAATGTTGTTGCAACTAGGAGCCTCAAGCGAGTTTTGTCTATAGATTTTCCTTGTTTTTCTTGGTTTGAATATGATCTTGTCTCTGTCCTTGGCGGCTGCTAGTATCTGTGGGGCGGCTTGTAAGGGAGAGGAGGAGGAAGATATTTTGGCTTGGGACATCGAAACAAGAAGCCCTGGGAATAGTCAGGAATGTAGTAGCTAGAAGGAGAGGCATAAATAGCACCAAATGAACAATGAAGTCTCTGAGCGTGAATAATTACTACCCCTTGTTACTTCTGTGCTTATAGTTACTAATTAAGGTGACCACTGACATATTGCCAGAAAAGAGAGGACAAAAGAGGACACAGATTTGCATACAATTGTATGTGCTAATTGATATTGTTATGCTTCTGCACCCAAGCTTGGGAGAGGTGAGGAGTTTCATGGGCTCCAGCAGTTACTTAGACTTGCTCCCCAAGGAAAAGAACATGAAAGACTTGCGGCATTTCTTTTGTGAAAAAGGTTTATTTCTCCTCAGTTCAAAAACTAGAGTCTACAACATTCCCAGACTAGCAGACCTCTGGCTCCTCCTCATTGACAACCCAAGTCAATGTTCTTCTGCTTTTGTTCAGGCTCTCCAGCCTTGCTCTTGCTACCCCTTAGGCCAGGTAGAACAAAAATGACCAGTTCAGGAGTTAACAGAAAGCCTGTGGCAGGGCCATTCCTGAGTCACTTTATAGTCTGAGACCCTGACTTACAAAGATTTCCTGAAAGGCCATCTAGACTGACCCTAAGCACCTGACAATACATAGATGCAAATTCAGAAAGGACAATTATTTCAACAGAAGAACAGCACATCACATACTATGAGTCTTCCCTGCCTGCCTGCTTCTCAGTGTTCTGTCTGGGCAACTTGATGGTCTCTGCTGACTTGCCCTTCTGCTGCTTCTTTAGCTTTAAACCAGACTTGGGCTGGACAGTTTTTCAAATAGAGGATGCCTTCAAAGGGAGGACTGTCCTCTGTCAAATGGAGAACTGTCCTCTATAAGGTAGGACACATGGCCACCCTTTTGCTAATATGAATTAAAACCATTTCTCAGGAATTGAAAGACTGGAAAAGCATGGTAATCTGGAGGAACTTTCTATATTAGCATTATTAGGAACTGGATACTACTTGGTAGAGTTTAGACTTGCTGGAACTCAGAGCTTCTGTGGAGATGCAGCAATTAAGATGGCTTGCTGCAAGAGACTGGTGGATCTGGGTGGTGTTCTGATGGATCTTGGGGATCATCTTGGCATGAGACTCTATCAAAGCCTTGGTTGATCTCTGGAATGAAGAGATAGCCTGGGCTGAGAGCTCCAGCAGGGCCTGGGATAAGGTGGTGGTTGCTCTCAGATCCTGACAGGCTGAAATGTTGTATTTTTTGAGCCGGGAAATGTAGGCCCTCAGCAGCCCCTCTCCTTTACATTCATGTTTTGCTTTACAATGAAGAAAAAGCTTCACAAAGAGTGAGAAAACACTAATAATCAGTGACTGGGTAAAAGGGGGGCAGATGGGCAAAATTAGAACTTCTGGAAGGCTGAATTTGGGGCCCTTGCCATTTTTGCACCATTTTTGGTGCAGGGAGTAATGGGATTTTCAAATGGGATTCTGTTCAGAGTAAACTTACATGGGATCTTGCCTGTGGGAATGGACATCACAGTATTGTTTTGGGGGATAAAACGCTAGTTTATGTGCCAAGTAGAACCTCAGATTTCATTCCATGCTTGGCCAATTGTGGAAGAGCAGCGCTGCAGCCCTAAAAAAGATGGAGAGCTGTGCTGGATCAGATCAAGGGCCAATTTTGTCCAGCATCCTGAGCAGTATCCAGTGTTGCAAACCCAACAGTGCTAAATGCACCATTCTAGCAGGAACAACTGCTAGGGTAACAGAAAGTGAGCACTTGATAGTGCAAGCCCAGATGCTAACTCGAACTATCGCTTCAGAATGGGACAAGTCAGCAGGGTTTCATTCCACTGCCTTATCCCATTGCAGACGTTGTAATTTTGGCTAGATTCTCATCTGCAACCTTGGATTCAGCCTTCTACAGCTCCCACAAGAGCTAGATAGAACCCACAAGTAGGTCACTTATCTTAACCATAAGTTAAGGGCCTTGGCATGGACATGGCATGTGTTTTCTCACACCTGTCTCAGTTTTACCATTGGGACGGAGATATGGATACCTTCGGAACATTTTTTCTCTAGTGTGTATGCAACTGGAGTAACATTCTTCAGACTCCATCCCTCTTCTTTAGGCCTCCAGAAATTAAATCTGGGGAGAGATGCATATGGGCACAAAAATGTGCACATGCAAACACAAAACTGCCAGTGCTCCATACCTCTCAGTCTCTTCAAATTCACCTTCAAAATCAAGACAGTAAATCTTGCTGATTGTGTTTCTGAAGTGCAGCTGTTTTATAAGGACACCCAGAACCGTCATGAGGCAATATATTCTTAAAAGCAAACAGTTATGGTCAGTTTACCAATGCACTCTGCTTCTAAGGCCAGCTATTCAGTAAATGAATAACAGCAAGGGGACAGGAGGGGAAGTGGAACTCTAGTTCTGCTTTATGGATCAACAAGTCTAGCTCCACTTTTTGATGGTTCCACTTTGGATCTGTGTTAGTGATTATACTCAATTATTTCATATATATGCCACTGGTATATTGTTGTTTATACTTTTGCATTTTTATATAGGTCACTGCCTTGCTTTACTTTTATTTGTTTTGTTTTTTAAATTTTATTTATTGGCCTTTTTCTTAATTGTATTTGTGGTGTTTCTGACATGAATAAAGAAAGCAATTCTTGTGTGTGTATGTTTATTGCCAGCCTCAGGGCTGGTCTACAAGCTTAACTTCAGTGGTGACTATAAGGAATAGAGCAGGAGTGGACAATGTGGTGCCTGTGGACACCAGTGTACCTTAGACACCTTCCTTGGTGCTCACTGAGGTGCCTACCCCCTTCCTTTTCTTTTTGAGACCATGCTTCTTACTGGTTCTTGGAATCACTTCAAAGCAATGTGAGGACCTTTAGCTGTTCCCATCTTCTTTTCCCATGAATGCTTCTGGGGTGTATGTGGAAATGAGATGGTGGACACCTACAGACCCGTGCTTTTCTCTGCAATGCGTTTCTGGCCAGGACAATTTCTCAAATTGATGGTAGTGCCCATGGACCTAGAAAGGTTACCTAACTCTGGAATTGGGCTCAAACAAAAGAAGAGTGCACACTCAAGGGCTGACTATGGGTTCAGTGAGTTGTCATTTAAATGTGGGCTTTTTGTTGAATGTGAATGATCACCTGTGTTAAAAACCCATATTTGATAACCATGAAGAGAACTCGTGGTTTGTTGTTCTTGGGTTGTGAACTGTCAGTTTTTTATGGCTAATAGAGTGGTTTGTTAGTGTGGTTTGGTTCAGACAACATGTTAACCCGAGTTCTACAAAAACCGATGCTTCGATGACAAGCCACACTCAACCAATACTCAACCCCTGAATGTGTGCTGTTGTGCTGTCTGAGCCAAGTGTTTTGAGTATTCATCCGGCCTGCTTTGTCAAAGGTGGATTATTGCCCAAATGAAATTGCATGGGGAACTGGCTACATAGAGGGAGTTGCTAACTAATGGGGTGGGGTGGGGGTAGCTTATCTTGCTCCTGTGTCACTGAACACCAGCTTGAAATGTAGAAGTCTGCCAAGAACATTTTATGCAGCAAAGAGTTAAGTAAAATTGCTTCCTATTGCTTCTATATTAGGGTGTTGTTAAAAGCTTCGCTATGGGGCTGGCTTGAAGAGTTGGCAAACTTAGCTGTAAAACTGACTGTATGTATTTGCAATTTGCAATAGGTTTGCAATTGGACATGAGCATGTATGAAACTTAACAGTGGAAAACCAGGCAGTGCTGATGGATGCAGTTGAAAGGTTCCTGCTGCTTCAGCAGCTGGAGGTTGGCTACTGCCTAGTGCTCATATATGTGATGTGGGTGGATCCATGCATGGTTGACAGGGAAGGGGCTTTTTCTCATTAGCAGAACCCATGCTTGGCACGTGGAAGGCTCCATTTTGATCCCTGGCATTTCCAAATAGGTCGGTATGGTCCTGTTCAACTTGACCCAGAATCCTACAGCTTGAAAAACAAGATATTTGGCAGTCTTCACAAAGTCATTGCCAAAAGCATCTGGTATCATGACCCAAAAGCAGCTGCTCAGTAAAAACATCATATTAGGACTAGAGTTTTTTGGTCCATCTTTTGAAGGACTTTCAAGAAGTTTAAATTTACAGAGGGCAATGACCTTCTCCCATTGTGCACATAAAGGCCTCCTTCCTATTTCCCTCCATACCATTCCAATTCCTGCCCTTGGAGGCAGCTTCCTATATTTAGGGGAGGAGCCATTGCTCAGTGGTGATGGAGAGAGCCATGCTGGAAAACATGCTATATCGTACCACTCAGCTTGAATACCCTCCCGAAATACTAGCTGCAGAATAAAGTACCTTACTGTATCCATCTCTCCATGGTTAACCAACAGTACTAAAGAAGAGAGTATTATTCAGTCGGAAAAGGTTGATACCCCTTCTGCCATGCATGGTCCCAATCTAATGCCACCTACCTTTATTCACCTTTAAAAAATCTGCAGGGGATTCTGTTTTGTCCAGTCTCACATTAGAGGTGTTACCAGGACTAGTGGAGGCAATCCAAAGGCACTGCGCAGTGATTCCATCTTTCTTCTTTAATGAAGTTTTGTTCTGTTAAGAAACATGCAGAAGATGTCGTGGGCTACAGATAAAAAATAATGATGCTTGGAACCCCCATCCATTTTTTTGGTGAACCAGGCAGTACACTTACACCTTAAGACTCTCAGCTGGAAACACTGTTTGTAAACTGGCTTTACTGGGTAGGTTCAGTTTATAGATTGGAGGCTTTGCAGCCCTTTAGGGGTTGAGGGACCCCTGTTGAGGGACCCCTGTTACACTCTTGCAGAGTGCCAACTTTTCTCCCAACCTGCCTAGCCTCCCACTACACTAAGTAAAGTGTGCAAAGTAACATGCACTCACACATGTGCACACGCACGCCCTCTTCATGCATCCATTATTCTATTCCCGTGGAACTCTCTGTGCATGGAGAACCCTGGAAAATCAACACCTGAGGAGAGCTGCACATGCAGAGTAAGAACGGTTCCAAAGTAATTACTTTAACAATTGCGACTCTCAAACATTTGCACTCACGAAGAATCGCAATTTGTGATAGCATTCAAGGTTGTTCAGAGCGAAGTGGCCAAAGTGAGGGCTGTCAAAAGGTGTGTAACCTCTGGGGCGTCCTCAAGGAAGCCATGGCGGCCCACAGACGCCAGGTTGAAAGGCCCTGGAATAGACCGGCCTTCCCGAACCCTCCCCCACCGTATGTGCTGGACTACAAATCCTAATTAGCTGGCTGGGGATGGTGCCAGATTGGAGAAAGGTTGCTTGCAGGCTGAACAGCAGGGGGCACTCTTGGCCTGGTTTAGGCATACTGCGGGGAGCTGAAACTGGCATAGCCTTAGCTCACACTTCCTGCTTTTTGGAGCCCAGGAATTTCATGAATATTCAAACTCTTTCCTTAAAAGGAAAAAATGTGAATATTTTGGCCAGTCCTTGTTTTTCCTAACTTTTTTTTGTTATTTAAGTGGTTGGGTGGCTCCAGCTTTCTCCTTCCTGGCTTCTCTTAACCAGCCAGAAACCAAAAAGCAACTATGAGCTGAGTACAGAGTGAGGGAGACACCTTGTGGCCAGGCCATGTCAGCTCAAGCAACCCCCCCCCGCGCCCCCTTCCTAACTGTGTGTCGTCGGTCAGCTCAGCCCTCCTGGAAGAAGCAAACAGATGATATCAGCAGTGACGCACCACCGGGGCTTTTTATCCGGCGGTTCTACTGCAGTGCTCACAGTGGCCGGTGACGACTTTTCCTAGGCAGCATATATTGTCCTCCTTTGCAATGCGAAGTGTATGGAGGTGGCTAGATCTTAAATTGGACTTAAGACCCCTCCCCGCCTTTTCCCCCCTACCAAAGACCTGCTCCTGGTGGAGATGACAACTAGCAGAACTGGTTTCTTGATATGGATCAACACAGCTGCCTCCTTGGATGGTCGTGATGAATTGTCACTTAAGAACTGTCACTTCGAAACTCACCATGACACTTGACACTGTTGATAGAAGACAGCTTCTTCTTTGGGGGCAGTTTATTTATTTAGGGCTGCGCGGAATTGCCACAGACCATTTCTTAGCTGTTTCCCCTACCTTGTGATAGGCTATTTTTCTCTCAAAAGAGGGTGAAGGCAAAATTGTTTGGGTAGCCGCCAGCTGTTTTTTTTCCCCTAGAAAACTGCATTCTGAAGTGCTTTTTGAATTGGGTAAAATTCAGAATAATGATTGGTCTGATTGGTCCTTCAGTAGCTCATTTTATTCAAGAGGTGGAGTATTAAATAGCCCTCCAAAGAAAGGTCAAAGCAAGGCTTGTTAAACACATTAAACACAGTGTCCCTGTTCCATACTAAGGGAAATGTTTTAGCCAAGACAAAGGTTTAAAAGGTACCCTATTTGGGGGGGGGGGGTGCCCGGTGTTGGAGGACAGTGGGGAGGGTAACCACACAATCTTTACAAATCTATTTCACTTCGTGTCTGGCCATTAGGCCTGTTTGCAATTTCAGACAGTCGGTGCATGTGGCCCTTTTGATTGTTGATGCAGTAAATGTGGCTTGTATCATCTGAACCTAATGGAAGTGGGTTGTGCAAGGTTGTGTTAAACCCTCACACAATCCATGCATACCAGGTTTGGATGATACAGCATGCTGCAGTCATGGCTTGATAATTTAAAAAACTGCCTGTCGTGCACTGCAGCATATCATGGGTTATTTAAGCCACGGTGAGCCCTTGAGATCATCTGAACCAGATCACTGAATTCAGTGGGACTTTCACCCAAGTATGATTCAGAGAAACAAATTCAGGGGAGGGTCCATTTCATCAAACCATTTCTCCCTGAATTTAAGATTTGACACATTTTTGGTCATTGTACTGTTTCTCTTCATTTCTCCATGCATTGTATTCATTTGTCCATGCATTGTATTCATTTTAGGCTCAGCATTCTCACTCTTCCCAATAGTAGAACCATAGAGAACAGCAGCGTCGAGCCACCAGCTTCACGAGTACCACCATTGGCTGCATTCTAAAATTGAGCTGGAAAATACATAGCATGATAAAAATTCCAGGCTAATAAAAAAATCTTCCTTGGTCTCCAAAAGGATATCAGCATCCCTCTTCAGCCTGGAGCCTTCCCAGTGTGTTGGACTGGAACTCCTATGTGGCTGGGAATTACGGGGGTTGCGGTCTAAGGCAGCAAATCAGGGAAGTGTGCTGTAAGTAGTTGGGGATGATGGTGGTTGTAGTCCCACACATCTGGAAGGCAGCAGCTCAGGGAAGACAGATGTCAGACCTGATGGAGAGCAGTGGTTTTAAATGATGGGAAGCACTGAACTTTGTTTGCTGTACAGTTGCCTTGTGGGATGGGGCAGCAGCTGCATCCTCATTTATTTATGATTTATTTAAAATCTTTCTGGACTGGCTTTCAAGCCAGAAGCCCTCCCAAGATGGTGTACAGCTTTGAAAGACTCAATAAAAATGAATGCAATATTTAAAATGGTAAAAGACACGATAAAACATCAACAGCAGCTTAAAGATAAAACTTAACACTTCAAATAAAAATAAAGGGATGCATGCAGCCACAACTGAGTCCAATATCAGGAAGAGACCAGAGTACCAGAGTAAAGTCGGATGCTTTCGGTGCCTTTTCAAAAGCTTGCAATAGGGCCTGGCGAATCCCACTGGCAACTTATTCATCTGGGACCATTTTGCCTAGCTTCAGCCTTTCTCCGAGGGCGTTTGCTCTCTGGAGCCTACATGGTTTCTGCCTTGGGGTAGGAACACTCCCAGAGTGCACCATCACCTTTCCTGTGTGCCAATCTTACCTATAACTGTGGTAATTAAACAGCTGTTGTTGCTGTTGTTATTAAAACTCAGGCTCCCTAGCATTCCACTGTACTCTCCTTTGGATGCAACTGACCTTGAAACAGCAGTTCTGAGCTCCCCACTGCTTCAGGAAGGGAAGGAAGAAAAGAATATCTTTCTGAATTTACACATCCAGCTGGAGGACGTTAAATATTTATTTTGGGCCTCCGAGGATGCCAAGATGTTTCCTAGATGCAGCAGTCATTAGTAGTGCTGCGCAGGGTGGGAGAATCGCAAATAGCACCAAATCTCTCAATGAATTCAGAAAAGTGGTTCACTCCACTATGCAACTGCCAAGTCAGCAGCACAGCTCCTGCGGAGGAAAGTGGAGCAGGATTAGCCCCTGAGCCCCACACATCATCTCGCTCCTCTTGCCTTATTTACATTGCAGCTGCTGAAGGGCCTGCATTTGGAGTGTTTTGGCAATGTGCGCACGTACTTGTGGGTTGCACAGGGAAGCGCGATTATCCAGCTACAAACCAGGTAGTGAGGAACTGCAAGCAAGCAAATGGAGGCAGGAGCTGGCCGCCACTTGGGCAAAGCCCTTGCTTGCATACACCCCGGGCAGGATGGGACCTGTGGCTTCCCTGTGATGCTGAGCAGGCCTACGCAGAAGCGTTGTTAGAGGGTGACCACTGGGGCTGGAGGACTGAACTGTCCACTGGGTGCCCTGAATCTGTGGGAGGCCTTCTGCTGAAATCAGGCCACAGAGGTCCTGATGATCTTTGTTGCATCAGGGCCCCTGGATTAGTTGGCTTTTAGCCCACATGTGCTTCACATCCTGCTGCCCCCCACAATCTTTCTGCTTGAGGTTTTCCCCCTGAAATCAGCTGCTGTCCTCTGCCCTGTCCATGGGGTGTCCTTATGAGACAAGGGCCTTTAAATTCATGCATAGGCTTTACAGCTTATGCAGATACGTGCATTTCTTTGTCCTGCGGGCCTGAGCTTTTCAATATGTAGCATAGCCCCTGAGAGTATGTCGGGGCTATTTGTTATTTTATTTATTTAACTAATTTTGTTCAGAGGCTGCCCATTAGCATCATGCTGTGACATACTCTGAATTTTGCTTCCTCTCCCAGCAGGAAATTAGGCTGAGGAAGACCAACAGACTGGTTCTGTCCCTTGGTCATTTCATTCCGCCGGGAGCCACGGGGTGGGCGCCAGGAGCCCTCCGCTCTTTGCAGTGCTACTGCACATGGTGAGCCAGCAGGGATGTGCTTTGGGGCATCTTCCTGGGCAGTGAAGTCGTTTCAGGTCACAGACTGGCCTTACTCACCCAAGCTGGTGGCTAGGTCCTCCTAGGCAAGAAGGGATGCAGGGCTTCTGTTGTGGGGTGGGCTTTGCTTGAGCAAGAGCGCTCTCCCTTGCTCTGCTGGTTTCAGCACATTCCTCAGCTCCAGCCTTGAGTTTCACTCCTCAGCTCTTCACACCTGGTTCCCAAATCCTGGCTCCTTTCTAATTCCTCAGCCCTGGAGTAAAGCACGTCTCAGTAGGATGTGAGTCCTGTAGGGGAGAGGACAGTGCATACCCCAAATTACAGAGTTCATCCCTGGTATCTCCCTTAAAACAACAAGAACCACAAGGGCAGCTGGTTGCAGGCTCTGGAGTGCCACCACCAGGAAGACTAAGTGGTGATGGTCTAGACGGGCCAATGATCAGGCTCAGTGTCAGGCAGCTGTACGTGCTCCTGGCCACCATGTTGCTGCGATTGCGTGCAAATGGGCCACCCAGGATGTGTGCTTATTCACCTGTAGTTGCCAGTCTTATTGTGGGGGAAACTTACGTCTTCTGCACTGAGATGCAGCTCATATCAAGTTTTGGCCAGCAGAGTACCTTCTGTTGAAGAAATGGAATGTCACCCTGCATTTAGGTTCACCCAAGTTAGTAGGATGGATAAAGCAGGTGCGCCGGCCATTGCAGGAGAGAGAACTGAAGCCCTCAGAGAGAGCCCTGAAAGTGTCTGTCCGCAAAGAAAAGCCCCTTCCTTATATAGCTTGCCTAACACTTACAAAGGGAAATAGAAAGCTATCCAATTACTAGGGAAAGCAAATGACAACAGTTGCAGGTATGCCAATTAACAAACACTCACCTGTTTGCTTTGATGTTGATTTACAACAGGCACAGGCTAAATCTTGTGTCAAAAAGAAAGGGCGAGTTCTAACAGACACAGACTACACCTCGGATTATCACAGATAGTTGTGATTTACTACATCCTGAATCTTCTCAGTGCATTGTACTAATTACCTCCTCAGCACATACACATGGTTTATGCTTCCACCAGGCCTGGTTGACTAGAGAATATTCAAAGCCTGAACATTTTTGGCTCCTGCAATGCTTATGCCCTGTCACTAGGTGTCTGTCTTAGATAGGCAGTGAACTCTTTGTGCAGTGAACTGGTGACACTGCTCTAAATATTCTGGTTCTGAAGTAAGAACTATGGGATTCAATGGGGATTAACCCCAGGTCAGTGCATGCAGAAGAGTTACACAGCTCTAATGTCAACAGTTATGAAACTGAAAGATTTTTCATACCTTGGTTCTGTCAACAGTTCAATGGGAGACCAGCCAGAAATCAGAAGCCCGAGACTTGGAAGGGCAGCAATGGAGGAACTAGAAAAGATCATAAAGTGTAAGGACATTTCATTGGAAAGCAAGACCAAGATCATCCACGCTGCTGTTTTCCCAATGTATAGGCATGAAAGCTGGGCAGTGAAGAAAGCTAATAGGAAGCCCATCAATGTTTTTGAAATATGGTGCTGGAGGAGAGCTTTGAGGAAATACCCTGGACTGAGAGAAGGATGAAATGAAGACAAAGCTTTCCCTGGAAGCAAATATGACAAAACTGAAGCTGTCATACTTTGGACACATCAAGAGAAGGCAAGACTCAGTGAAGAAGACAATCATGCTGGGTACTGTTGAAGGTGGAAGGAGGAGGAGGAGGAAGACGTGGAAGACCAAATACGAGATGCATTGACTTCATAAAGGAAACCAGAGCCTTGAATTTACAATTGTTTAGCAGGGCTGTGGAGGACATTCATTCATAGGGTGGCCATAAGCTGGAGATGGCCTGATGGCATGTAACAGCAACAAGAAGTGCATAGAGGATTGCAGCATTAATCTCTTCTACGTTCTTTACAGAATTTAGCATCCTTTGGTCTCTTATATATTGGTGCTAAGCTCTAAGATAATACTTGTAGCTAAAGCAGCCTCCACCAGCCCCTGCAAAACTTGATCCTTTTTGCAGCTTTGTTTTGTCTGAATTAAGTAACAACACCTCACATTTTATTGTTCTATTTGTTAGATATCTTTGATGTTGCTCACTCAACAGCTAATGTGTAATTCCAATTTGTGCTTAAAGTCTACAGGGAGGGTTTCAGCTCTCCAATGTTTTGAGGCAAGACAGTGAAGAATCAAGCTCTATGTATTTGCTAATAGAAATGGCAGACTGTATTTCGATTAAGCTGATACACGGTCTCTGAACTATTGCTCAGGGGAGCCAAAGAGAAAAAAGGGAGAGTTAAACTGGATTAAACTGTTAATTTCTTTGATCACTTGTTTAGTGTGTGTTCTTCTGGCACAAAAGACTACGTGTTGTTCTTTGTTCTTCCAGCAAAACAAACTAAGTAGGAGAAAATTCTCAGACTATAAATCACAAGTAGGTATGATATCCCAGATGCATATTTGCAGCACTGTCAAAACATGGGAGGAAGAGGAGCTCTTATACTGAATCTTGGTTCCTTGGGTGGGAAGAAAGAGAGGATCAAGTCACCCGTATCTGACTGAGAACCTGGAGAACTGCTGCCTGTGAAGCATCCTGGTGAGCCCATTTCAGCATGTCCAAGCCCTTTTGGAGCAAGACATGAAAGACAAAAGGCAGCACTGACTCCAGGCTTTGGAGGGTCCTGGGGTGAGGCACCGTCACTGCCCTCACTGACCCCGCAGCCAGTCTACCTTCTGCCATGACCATGGTCACCAGAGGTTCCTGTTCCTCCTCCTCGCCCCCATCATTGCTAACACTTTCTTGCCTGACAGACAAGAGCCAGTGAGCAAGTGGGAAGAGGCACTCCTCCTCCTAGTCTGGGTCTGAGTAAGAGGCAGGTGAACAAGCAGGTTGCAATGGTGAAAAGAAGAGGTCCTCAGAGGTCTTGTCAGCGAGTGCCTCAACACACGCCTGACCAGGCTTACCCTTGATGCCAGCTCTGTACCTCCTTTCTCCCTCGCATCTTTTCTGTGAAAGGTTTGGTATGATCTTGTAGTCTGCAGATTGCTACTGAAACTGGGCCCAGACATTCTTCCCTTGTCATCCTTGTCAAAAATCATGGAGAGCCAGATACGGCCCTTGCCAGGCATGTGGCCAACTACTGTGGGACTGCCACGTCCCCCACCATTGGCTGCAACTGATGGAAGTGGCAGTCTAACAAGGGCCACACATTCTTCACCCCTGTTTTTTAATTGTAAGCTCCATGGGCCTGGACCCTTCTTTTTGTTTCTACATTGTGTAAAGCACAACAGTGCAATAGCGCAATAGATAGATGAATATGGGATACATTAAATAAAGCCACTGTACATAAGGATGGTCTTTACCTGCTCTGTTTCTGTATAGCTTCATCATTTTCTATCCATATCCTTATCCATAATGCTGCATTCCACTGTAAGGCCAGACACTGAAATCTTATTTACAAATGAGCTAGTATTTGCATAGTGTGTGTACGTGCTGTGTGGGGAAGGGAGGGGGAGAGACAGTCTGAATGCTATTTTATTTTTATATTTTTGCAAGCATAACAGTATTTTAATAAGAAGACAGTATTTTAATAAGAAGACAATTCAGAAGCAGAGCCAGGGGTATACCTATCTGAAGATGGAGATTTATGGTTTAATTCTGATTCCGGCTTGTTCATCACTGGCTTGAGGGATGGGCCCAGCTTTGCACTGAGAAATGCTTCAGTTATGAAAAATGGATTCCATTTAAAAGGCTGTATCTGAGGTTTGATTTTGCTGCAGGCACTTCAGTCCTGCTTTTCTTTGCCCCTGAACATGGCCTGCAGTTCTAATGAACTCAGGGAGATACTGGCCATATATTAGTAAGGGTCTCTTAGCAATTCTCATCTCCCAGAGGACCTGAGAATCATAAAAACCATAGGACTGCAAAAGACCTGGAGGTCATCTAATTCAGCTCCCTGCATGAAGGCCTGTGTGATGTATCCCAAACATACAGTTAGATGCACAGCTGTGTTAGTGAGGAACCCAGCTGTTACAGAAGGGCAAGTGAGTCCATTGAAAATGGAAGCAATTAAAGAGAGCACGCTGGGTCAGATGAAGGGTCCATCTAGTCCTACCAGCTGCCCATGGACACCTACAAGCAGGACAAAGAGTCGAATAGGAGTTGCAACCTTCCCTCACGCGGGAGTTGCTTGATCATTTTAGTTGCCCCTTTCTGCACTTTCCCCCCTTTAACATTGCCCTTTTAAAAAAGGTGCAGTGACCAGAACTGTACGCAGGATTTGAAGTGTGGCTGAGTTGTATAAGAGCAGTATGATATTGTCAGTTTTATTTTCAGTTCTTTTCCTAATTATGCCCAATATGGCTTTTTCATAGCACACTGTCCTGACATTTTTATTGAGCTGTCCAGCTCAACCCCCTAAGATCCCTTGCTTGCTTAGTCACTGCTAGCTCAGATCTCATCAACTTGTACTTGAGGTCTGGGTTTTTTAATCCCAACAGGCATCACTTTACAATTGCTTACATTAAACCATTAAACCTCATTTAACATTTCGATACATAGTCTCCTAGTTTGGAAAGGTCCTTTTGTAGCTCCTTTGAAATCCTGTTTTGTTTTGTTTTTACTTGCCTAAAATGTTGCGGTCATAAGCAAACTTGGCTGCTTCATTGCTCACACCTATTTCCAGAACATTTATGAATATGTTGAAAAGCATCAAACCCTCCTAGAATGGGTTCCTATGCAATGCTGCCTCTCATCAGGAGAATTTACCATTTATTTCTAATTGCTGCTATCCATTCTTTAACCAGTTACTAATCTAGAAGAGGTCCTTATAAGTTTATAAGTTTGCTTGGGAGTCTTTGGTGAGGGATTTTGTCAAAAGCCTTTTGGAAGTCCAAGTAAACAAGTATTACTAGATCACTCCTGTCCACATGTTTATTGACATTCTTAAAGAAATCTAAAGGATTAGTGAAACAGGATTTAGCTTTATGGAAGCCATGTTGATCCTTTCAGCAGGTTTTTCTATATATTCTTATTAATTTTATCTTTAGCAATGTTTTCAACCAATTTACCCAGAGCGGACACTAAGCCAACCAACCTGTGATTTCCTGGATCCCTTTTTTAAAAACTGGCATTACATTGGCCATTCTCTAGTCCTCTGGTACAGAGGCTAATCTTAGGTCTCTCTCTCTCTCTCTCTCTCTCTCTCTCTCTCTCTCTCTCTCTCTCTCTCTGTGTGTGTGTGTGTGTGTGTGTGTGTGTGTGTGTGAGAGAGAGAGAGAGAGAGAGAGAGAGAGAGAGAGAGAGAGAGAGAGAATCAACAATTTTGTATTTGAGTTCTTTAAGAACTCTAAGATGGGTACCATCTGTGTCCAGTGATTTATTAACTTTTATGCGGACAGTAAAATGGAGAACTATTTTGTCTCCTTGATTCAACTCAGTGCTCCAGATAGACTCCCTTCCTAAAAACTTCATCTCAGGCAGTAAAACCAATGGAAAATAATTCATTGAGCTTTGCTATGATCTCCTTATCCTTCTTGGACTGGGATTTGGGAGACCAGGTGCCAGTCTGCACAAGAGTCAGCCAAGAAGCGCACTCTTGTGAGGATAAAAGTGGAGAGGAGAAGCTGCCTTGGGCTCCTTGGAGGAAAGGCAGGAGGTAAATGTAACAAGCGAAATATGCAAAAGCAGGGCTGGCAAATAGACCCCCGGAATAGTGACATCTGGTGAAGCCCCCTCCAACACTGCAAGCTGCCCCAAATTTTAAATGTCCCATACTGCTCCTTGTAGCATTGTTCTGGAGCAGTGGGAAATTTCATTTCATTGATTACTGTGCAACAGCCAAAGCTCTTGGTGTGGTTTACAAAGATTAAACTCCCAAATATCTAATATAAAACCAAGTACAAATGCATAACAATGTTGAAATCATCAACAGTAAATACCAGAACACATTAAAAACTTTATCATATGTGGTCAGATGCCCAGGAGCCTTAATCTGGGGGAGATCTACAGTACAGCTTCTTCCATTTATTTATGCAAAACACATTTATCACGAGGCACATGCTAAGGAACATGATGTAGTGAAAAACATGAGCTTAGTCACACAAAAATGCAATTACAGGAGAGGCAAGAGGAGTTGGAAAGGGATTGTGGGCAGAAAAATGGCCCTTTAAGGTTCAAATAAGTAATTGACAGTTCCTCCAACCCCTTCACAAAAAAATAATGAAGAATGGTTTGTGCTGTTTACTCCTCTTCTCCCAAGCCTCGTGGGTTTAAGCCAGAGGAAGAAGCAGCCCAAATTTCGTCCACCCAAAAGCAAGGCAGAGCATCCTTCCCATGCAGAAATTCCCATGAATTAGCACCATAGAAGTCAATGTGATTTGTTTGTAAGGGCATTGCAGGTAATCTGCTTTACTTTGAGTAGATCTGCATTTCAGCAAGCTGTTTCATGAGCAAGAGGATAAAGGATACAATTGGGAAGGCTTGAAAAGATACGGCAAACTGCTGTTTCAAAGGAGAGGGGTGAGGAAGCACAGGAGCATGGTATTTGCAAGTCAGGCAGGGAGGGAAGGAGGATGAGATGGTGGGGTGAGGAAGGTGATAAAGCATGGGAAGCCCTCCAAGTTGCTGCTGTTTCTGCTGCTTTTCCTAAGCACTGATAGGATACTTCCTCTTCCTCCTGCAGCCTAACGGCCCACTGAAGCCACCCCTCCTGCCACAGAACAGTAGCACAAGTTAAACACACACTGACACACACACACACACACACACACAGAGAAAGAGAGAGAGCGCAAGCAAGCGAGCGAGCTGCAACACAATATCCATGATATAATATGTTTGAAGAAATCCAGGATATACTGGTGAAAATAGCACAAGAGAGATGGATTAGGGTGAGCATCATACGTCATGCCAGTGAATCAGGCATGCCAAAAATGCTTAGTCTAGCTTATTATTATATTAATCATGCCCAACAGATGAAGTACTCTGTTGCTGTCCTCTGAACCTTCCTTGGAGGCAACACTGGAAGGGGGGCTTCAAATGATGCATGGCAGGCAGGTTCATACTAGGCAAGGGTTGCCATTTTGCCTCACCTGGCCTGCTTGGTGGCCGTCAGGGCCCTGGCAAAACAACCAAACAAGCCCCTCCATGAACTGGAGTCCATGTCCTCAGATGTATGATGTGCTCTCCTGTGTAGTGCGTAGTTCTATCCCCTGTGGACAACTTAGAGCTGTTCTAGTGTGTTATCCCTCACCACTGGCTAGGCCTGAAAGGAGTTGTAGTCCACAACAGCCTCCCCCAACTTTCTGCCTTCCAGAAACATTTGAACTACAACACCCAAAATTTGAAGTCAATGGCTCTGCTGGATGAGAATTCTGGGAGTTGCAGTCCAAATGTCCCTGAAGGCCACCAGGTTGGGGAAGGCTGTTCTACAACATTGAAAACTGCTGAGGTCAATTGACAATAGGATGCAAACTTGCAGTATAAAGCTTAAATATATGCAAACTAAGCACGACCAGTTACAACACAAGTTAATTGGTGATAATGCAAGCATCCTAGCATTGCTAAGCTAATTAACACCTGTAGTGAAGTAGTAATCAAGAAATTAGCCCTCTTGTGTGTTTTCATTCTTTCCAGCTTTTTGTTTTTCTTTTGGGTGGGCAATTTATAAAAAAAATATATTTTTTTGCTTGACTGTATCTATGCTGCCTTAGTTAGTAAAAAGCCAAGAGGCTTAGAGATTTTTCAGGTCCATACTTGTAAATGAAGGACATGAATGGTAGGAGGTCTGAAACCAAGGCTTCCAGTAGGTGAGAGAAGGCAATCTCCAAGACTTTGAACTTTTCAAAGGCAGTGTAATAGAAACTATGGGGACTAGCCTCGGGAGAATCTGGCTGGGAGAAAGGAATAAACAAACCATGAGATGCGGACTCTGTGATTTATGAGCGATGCCTCTAAATCCCTTAAATGGGCATTGCATACCACTCCCCTAGCCTGGGCTTTTGTATGCCTGAGTAGCAGAATGCCACCTTTGCTCACTTCTAGACCTTGTCTGGACATTTTCAGGAAGCAACTAAGCACAGCTTTTAACGTAGCACAGCCTTTCCCTACCTGGTGCCCTGCAGGTGGGTTAGACTGCAGCTCCATCACTCCCACCCATCTGGAGGGCATTGACTTGGAGAAGGCAGATTTTTTACATTGTAAATATATATATATATATATATATATATATATGAAACTAGGTGTGTTGCAGTCAGATCTGCCTTCTGACTCAAGCTAGGCCACCTTGTGGCATGGCCATGAATCCAAGCATTACTAGCAGAGGTTTGTAGCACTCTTGGAGGAAGTGTGCAGAAAACTGGGTGGAGGAATAGGTCTACATGGAGTCTGGAGTACTTCTAGGAAAGACTTTTATCGTGCAATATCCTGCCTCATTCATGGCATAGAACTTTAGGGTGGCACCAGTAGTTGTCCTCTTCCTCTTGCAAGCCTTCTGTGCCTTCTGATAGGTTCTCCCAGCGTTTTTTCACCACAGAAAATTCATTCAAGAGAATGCAGTGGAATCTAATACCTTCTAATTGGGTAGGATTAGCAGCAAACTGTCTGGAAAGTCTTGGCTGCCTCATAAGAATGTAAAAAATGCCATGCTGAATCAGACCAGTGGGTCATCCTGTCTAGCACTCCATTCACATGATGGCAAAATAGCTGCCCACGGGATGCTGCAAGCAGGGTGGACAGAAGTTCAAGCTCCTCAGCAACTGGTGTAGGTGGGCATACAAGACTTGACAACAGAGGCAGCCCATGGCCAGTAAGGCTGGTAGCCATGGATAGCCTTCCCCTCCATGAATTTGTCCAATTTCCTTTTAAAGCCAGACAAATTGCTGGCCTTGACCACTTCCCATGGCAGTGAATTGTATAGTTTAACTATGCACTGTTTGAAGTCGTACCTGCATTTATCTGCCCTGGATCTACCATCGATCAGCTTCCTGGAGTGACCCCAGGTCCTAGTATTATGGGAGAGGGAAAGAACTGTCTCTTTCTCTGCTTTGTCTACACCATGCATAATTTTCAATACCTCTGTCATGTCTAATTTTACTCACTCTCTTTCTAAGCTAAACAATCCCAGTTGTTGTAGCTTCTCCTCATAGGGAGTTGCTCCAGCCCTTTGATCATTTTGGTTGTCCTTCTCTGCACTATTTCCAACTCAATAATATCCCCTTCCAGGCAAGACAATGAGATCTGTACACAATATACGAAATATGGTCACACCAAAGATTTGTATAAGAGGGTACTATCTTTCCATTTCTATTTTGAATTAATTTCCTAGTTATGCCTAATGTACAGTTTACTTTTTCACAGAAGCTGCACATTGGGTCAATATCTTCATTAAGATGCTATCATAACCTCAAGATCCCTTTCTTGCTCTGTCATTGCTAGCTCACATCCTATCACTCACATGTAAAATAATTGGTAAAACTGCATTTTCCAATTTGATGCCCATTCTCCCGGCTTTGAAGTTCCTCACAATTCCTTTTGTTTTTAATCAGCTAAACAGCCTGGTGCCATCAGCACACTTCACCACCTCACTGCTCACTCTTAATTCCAGATCATTTATGGATAGTATTGAAAAGCATTGGTCCAAATAAAGAACCCTGGGGAAACCCACTGTTTCCATCCCTCCACTGGGAGAAATTTCCATTTATCCCCATTCCCTGCTTGTTGTTCTTTAAGCAGTTACTGATCCATAAGAGAATCTTCCCTCTTATGCTAAGATGGATAAATTTGCTCAGGAGTCTTTGATGAGGGACTTTCTCAAAAGCCTTTGGAAGTCCAAGTGAACAGTGAACAGTGTTTGTTGGATTGCCCCTGTTCATGTATTCAGTGACACTCTCAAAGATTTTAACAGGTTAGTGACCCTCCCTTTGCACTATGGTATTCACTAGCTTTGTAGAATATAGGAGGCTTCCTTATACTGAGTCAGACCCTCGGTCCATCTGGCCTAGTATTGCCCACACTGACTGGCAGCCATGGCTCTCCAGCATTTCAGGCAGGAGCTTTTCCATGTACTGTACTTGGAAATGCCAGGGATTGAACTGAAGACATTCCACCTGCAAAGCAGGTGCTCTGCCACTGAGCTCCAGGCTTTCCCAGAGACCACCGGCCAAACCACAGTGGTTTGTGTGCTGTATTGCTTAGCTGGGTGGCAGTATGCAAACAGATAGGTTTTGAGAGGAAGTATACATACCATACCAGTTGCCCCCTGCTGTTTGTTCTAGCCAATATGTGTTTTTAAATTTTGAGCCACAGACACAGGGAATGCAAAAAGCTGACTTGAGCATGAAGCACTACAGCTGTTATCTTGCCACTGCCATGCCTAAAATCAGTGGGGGCCTATTTTTGACATTCGAGTAAGCTTGTTTCAGATTACAGACTTAATGTGTACACAGTCCCCACTCCTACGCAGCACTCTTGATATATTTACATAATCCCCTGCCCTGCTGACCCTTCATCTCATGTAAAGCTTTTTGTGATTACACGAGGACAAAATAAATAGCTAAGATAGAATTTGACAACAAGGGATAGGATTCTGAAACAGGTCTGTCTCTGACAGTGCTCCCAGACAGACGGCTCTTCATTGCTAATCAGAAGGCTCCGTGTAGCTATTCTGTCTTTCCCTCCTTAAACATTTTTCTTCCTGGCAAAGAAGAAAGATTGCAGAAGCAATGAGAACACATGGGAGGGTTAGAGAGGCCTCCATCCCTAACCCACAATTTCTGTGAATGAGACAATTGCACACTAATCCCTCATCTGGAAGCAACTTGATGTTTGCATCTCGAGCCTCTGTTGCAATGATGGGCAGCTTGTGGCCCTCCAGAGATGTTGTCCTACTACCCTGATCAGTCCAGCCAACAGAGCCAATGGAGTGGGAATGATGTGAGCTGTAGGTTGAAACATCTGGAAGAACACAAGTTGTCCCCTTCCCTGCTATACTGGGTATATCCCAAAAGAAGCACTGATTTAAGTACTATGGGAGCAGAAAGGGAGTGGAAAGATGGTTTGGGAGAAGCAGTATGCACTAGAGTCCTCTTCATATGTTACCTGAAATGTGCATACATAATCAGAGTACAGTATTGTGATTCTCACTATTCAGTGTATACCCGCTTGCTTCATTTGTTCATGCATTCAGTCCACTTAATTCTGCTTGCTGATGTAAGCAATTCCTGGATGGTGTCCCAGTTGACAACACAGCAGTGATGAGGTAGGAAAGAGGCATTTGGGAACAAAGGAAAATGATAATCATTAACAAGATAGGCTGGGGAAAGAATTCTGCTACTCTGCATTGTCACCTCTGTGGTGCTGAAGACAGATGACTTTGCTCAGAGTCCTGCATTTGTGGTGCATTGTAGACCACCGCGTGTGCCTAGTATGCAAACAAGTGAATGTGCGAACACTTCCCCAAGTATATTTGGATTCTACACATATGTACAATAATTTTTATGTAGACTTGTTTGGACATACAATGTAAGATCTGCTCAGGGATTAAGAGGCAAGATAGAATTCAAATTATTATTTATTTCTTATTACATTAGATTTATAGTGTGCCTTTGTTCAAGGATACCTGGACATGCACATAGTAGGCATGTCATGAGCAGAGCCAGCTGGAGCCAGGGGTCAGACTAGATAGCCTGGGAGGTCCCTTCTGACTCACTCTGTTTCTATGCAATTCTTGCAAGGAGGCGGACTATGTGTGGGTTCCTCACAAGATATATGATGATGATGATGATGTGGCCAAGTGAACACTAAAACTGGGATCACCTGAGCCCATGACACACGGGCTGTCTATGCCACAATTTAGGATTTGCAATTTGATTGTGTCATTTATACATTTGGGATTAACCTTGCAGGCTTGCTGATTTATTTCTTTTATGTTTTTCAATAAAGTTTGCTTGGATGTGTGGGTGTTTGTATAACTTCACTTTAAAAAAACCAAACAAATGCAGAACAAGCTTTATTACCAACTTACCAAATCATTATCTGGACCCTCAGCTGGGACAAATAACCATTCCAGTCTGTGCATGGAGTGGCTTTTCATGTACAGAACTTATCCTTGTTCCTTACATTGGCCAGAGGCAAGGCTGTGTATTTCTGAAATGTGAGAGCAGCAATTGTTTCGAGTAAAGGGGCTGGTGACTGCTCCATCAAGCACAGCACCTGATCCATGGCAGGTTCTGTTTTCAGCTTCACAAGAACTGTTCATGGTGCTCTATGGCTGTGTTTGGGGTGGATTCAGCACCATGGATAGCTGCTGGAAAGCACAGATAAAATCTCCAGAGGATCAGGAGCTCACTGCCGTAGGAGGCACCAGCCTCCCCTTTCCATGGGGATGTTGACCAAAGGAGACATCCCTCTGGCCCAGGCTGCATCCATCTTCCCCCTTGATGGAATAATGGCACACCACCTCTTCCTCCATCCCGGAGTGAGCTAGAATTCTTTCCCCACATTTCTTGCTTTTCTTTGCCTCAGTACTTGGTCGGAAAATCAACTGATTAAGAAAAGTAGAGGTGGCAGGGGTGGGGGTAAGAAAATGAGAGAAAAAGAGACTGGGATTGATTCTGGTTGGCTGCAGCCAAATAATTAGCAGCAACAATTGTCAAAGCTCCATTTGGTCTCAGTTCACAGGAGACAGTGCAGCTCTTACTGGCTTCTGATCATTCATTTGAAACCAGTGAATTGATTCCTCTGACTGGAGGCAAAGAAGCGATTCTGCAATTGCACAGGGACTAGAGGCTGGGGTTGAAGTTTTCTCTTTTGCAGCTGCGTCCTAGAGAGCAACAGTTGTGTGGTGTCTGGCTCAGAGAAGCCAGGAGATGGCTGGAGTACCGCACCCCACCCTCACCTTTCCCCTTCCCCAGGATGCATCAGGGCGAATTCACACCCACTGCATGTGTTAACTGGAGCTGAATGGAACAGATGAGATGCAAAGCATGCAGAACTGGGTAGCCCTGGAAGCTCCTTCCTCCCTCTTCTTAGGGCTGTATGAGTCAAACAGTACAGGCTGCAGGCCAGGTATCTCTGCAGAGCCTACAGAACAGGAAGATGGGCTGGAGGACTGCAAAAGAAACTTACTGGGGCTGCCAGCCTTTGACTGGTTGTGGTACCTGTGCTTTTAACATAGCCTGGTTGGTATTAGCTCTCTCTCTGTCTTCTTCTTAAAATACAGCAGAATTTTATCAGGACAGCTTCACATTGTTGTCATTTTTCTTAATTGTGTTGGTTTTTGTGTTTGAATCTGACTTTTTATCATGCTGGTTTTGCATTCCTGCAGTTTTAGATAGTCCTTTTCCATTTTATTGTCCTGTTTGAAAGCAATTGTATGATGCCTAAAGAACCTGTTGTATAGGCACCTTAGAAATACAAATAATAAATCAATAAGAAGCCCAGTCATCTGCCATTAGCATAGCAAGTAACAACTACTTATCTTCATGCAAGTAGCTTCAGCTGGCTGATTTCAGAAACTCAATAAGAAGCAGGGGAGGGGAGGGAAAGAACAGGGCAGCTTTTTTCCTGGCTAGGCAGCAATCCTAGGATTGATATTCATCCTCCCAAAGAGAGTTGCTGGATCTCAGCCAGGATATCTGATTTCTGTTGCCTTGGACCTTTTAAAGCAGCCTTTCCCAACTTGGCATCCTCTAGACTTGGTGGACTACAGCTCCCATCCTCCCCACCCTGGAGAAGTCTGCTTTAAAGGGACCAAGGCAGCAGAAGAGACTGCAGTGGCGGTATCTTCTCCTTCCTTGCCTCCAGCAACCTCTTAACTAGCAGCAAGCAGGACTGCATGGCAACTCCAGTCCTTCTAATCTACGGAGAGGGACCTTCTTCCCCTTCAAGATGCTGCAGGACTGCAGCGTCCAACGTGGCTGGAAGTGATGGGACTGAAGGCCAACAACATCTGCTTGGCTGTAGCTTCTGCACCTCTCTTCTAATCCCTTTTTTCTGTAAGAATTAAGTAGCTTTCACAAACTGAAACTAAAGGCACATCTCAAGATGCAGTTGTGGGAATCTGTGATCTTTTGCTGCTACCACTGTGTGGTTAGGGGAGGGGAGGGTTAACAATCCTATTTTCCTGATGAAATTCCCCTGAAGTGGTATGTGGGTTATTAATAGGAAAGATTATTATTTCATCACCTTGCATTTGTTTAGGTTTCTTTGATACTTTTTCAAAAAAGACTTAAGGCTGTTTAATGACAAAGATCAGTAATAGCTAAATTCCATTATCCTCTAAAATACCAGCAACCCCATAAAACAGCTAAAATGTCAGTGAGAACTGGAAGCAGATGCATTAGAGGCCATTCCATGCAATCAGATGCCCCAATATGGGCAAGTCTGAAGGTTTAGGGACCGACTTGGTTTTTGCTAGAATCACAAGATCCACTTCAGAGTGGAGTCAGATGCAATATATTGGCCTAGGAGATGGAGCCAAACACCTCTTCCTTCCCATGAGCCATACACTGGGATTGACTATATACACAACTGCAAAACTACATGTGAATTAATACAAATCAGGGATTCTAACAATCCCATTTAGAAGGGGGGAGAGTTTTTTATTGTTGTCAAGAAATGCTTCCTGTAAATCATTGACCAGCAGAGATCCCAATCTATTGTCTGCCCATCCCAGCTGTACACTTCCACTGGGAGAAAAGGAACCATGATAACATCTCCAGAGCAGGCGACATTGACTATAACCCCTTCCCACAGCCACTGGGTACTAGCATCATGGAATGCTCACAAGCATTCGAAGATCTCAGTGTGCTGGAGCTGGAAGGGAACAGCAATTCAATTGAAAATGTGTGACATGGATGCAGTGATTTGGAGAGAAGTTCTTTGGTGAAATGGCCCCCTTCCCAATTTTCCTCCTCCTAATTATTTTGTGGATAACTCCCCTTGATTATGGGGAGTGGGACTTACTTCTGATTAGACATATAAAGGACCACACTACTGTATCCTTGATTCCTTTCCCTCCCTGCTGAAAGAAACACCACAGGATTCCTTTTAAACATTTGTGTTTGTTTTTAAATAATGTCTCTTTGGGTTAGGGAATCTGATTTAAAAGAAACCCAAATGTAAATACCCCCCCCCCCATCCTGATGATTCAGGTTTTGAAAAGAGGTTGCATGGAATAACAACTGTGACTTTATATTTTTAATGATTTTGCTTCAACGGTCACCTTTTCTTTGGAGAAAAATTTAACACTACATCTTTTGAATATCATGAGTTGTTGGAGGAACAATCTGAACTCTCTTTTCTGTAGACTGTGAAAACTTTGGCCCCCCAGATTTTTTTAGACTCCCGTTCTCATCAGCTCCAGCCAGCATGATCAATGGTTAGGGATGTTGGCACTAGAGTCTGTTCAGACAAAAAGAGCAAAAAGTTCTGCCATAATATGACTATTAAAAACCTGACACTGTCAGAACAACTTTAGACTTAATCCATGTTACAATTCTTGCTTCCCAGGTCTGGCTTGGAAATGCTAATGCACCTGACTTTTAGAGCTACACTCTTAGATATGCTAATTGTTTACCTGTCCTGAAGGTTCTTCTTTTCTTCCTGCTGTCTTAATTCTTATTGTTTTACCCCAATGTACCTCTAGCATACTGTGTACTCAAACGCCCATCTGATCCCCCACCCTCCTGCAAACTGTGCGTGTAACTGAGAGGTAATAAAAGCATCTTGTACAGACTCCATCTTGGAGGTCCCTTCTGAGGCTACCTACATGCTGCATGTACTGAATAAATGGTAAGTGTTCATTTGATTGTACATCCCCAGTGGACTCTCTTTGGGTTTTTTTCTTCACTCTTGTCCAGGCCAGCCTCTGGAGGGCTACAGGTTTGCTGTTTCAGCTGTAGGTATGCTTTACTCTAATTGTTAACCCCCTCCCCGCTCCATGGCAATGGAGGCTGCCATTTTAATGACATCAGCCATGTTGTATTTCCCCAGATTCAAAAAGCACCTTAGAACAGGGATTTCTTTTTAAATTAACTTGAAAAATGTGATTTTTGTCAAACACAAAATATATAAAAAAGAAAGAAAAATAAAACAAGTCAAAGAACAAGGACACTTTGAAAATTGTGGGGTAAACAAGGGAAGAACGGGGGCTATGTGACTGCAGTGCACAAAGCAAAGGGACCAAACAAGGAAAAGACATGGCTGGGACTCAATTTTTGACACCAACTGGAACCAGCAAGCCAGGCCTTTGGCTGCAGGTAGTTTGCTGAAAATATTTGAAGACTCAAGGCTGCAAGCTTAGGCACTTTTGGTAGTACAGCCTGTTGAACTCATTGGATGTACTTGTGGGTAAACTTGCATCCATTTGGGTGACGTATTTATAAGTGCGTCAACGTTTATTTTTCTTTGTGCATGCACTCACTCTAGTAGTAGTTAATATGCTGTGATGTCTGTGTTCTCCCAGGAAGATGACGGTGCCGGGAACGGATGGCATATCTAAAGTCAGAGAGGGAGGGGGGCATGCAACCCCCTTGGTCCAGTCTTCTACCCTAGAGACGGGACTTGCCTTATCTGGGGACTTGTCTCATCTGTCCTAAGCTTTTCTGTATGCAGTAGAGGCAACAGCATAAACCCTGGCAAGAAAGAGCAAACGTCATACTCTCTGACAGGGTACACATAACAATTGGCTTGTGCATCTGTAAAGTAAACTTGTCCATATGCTCTGTGGCTTTTAGCACCCTTCCCAGTTAGTGTCAATTTAGCCTTGCAACAAAGTCCACAGTATGTATTATTCTCCAACATGTTTGAGGCCCTATTTGGAGGTATAATCTATGTGAATCAGTTGTGGCTGGAATGAAAAATTAACCAGTCGTCTTCCCATTTTCAAATGCTTCTTTGATCACCTAGAGGCAATTCTTATTCAACACAGGTGACCAGAAGAGTATCTTTTTGCAAGCTAGAATTAATAGTGATCCATTTGCACAGGCAGGCAGATGGTTTCCCTAGAGACCTGCCTACAATTTCCAGCATCCAAACACTCCAGCAGCTCCAATCCTACCACCATGCCACTTACAGCAGCAAAGAAATATAATTCTGGTTTGTCACTGAAATCTGATGGCAAACCAATGTGGTTTAATTTGACAACAAGTTACATTTTGCTCTTTTGAGTTTCTGGAGAGCAGCTCTTCCCATCCTGGTGCACCCCAGACATTTTGGACTGCATCTTCCATCAGCCCCAGCCATCATGAGCAACGGACAGGAATGCTGGAAGTTCTAAACTTTTTGGAGGGCACCATAACAGTTTGCTGAATTTTGGTGGCAAATCACCAGTTCTGTTGCTATTGCACTGCAGTGCGAGGGCAGCAGTTGTGTTGAGACTCACATTCAAGGCTATGGAGGGCACATATTGCCCATCACTGCCCTAAACAATAACTTATTCCCTCTTCCTCTCTCTGACCTTTCAGGAAATGCTTGCAGGAGCAGTAGAGGAGCAGGGGAAGCTGCTTTGTACAGGGTCAGATCTTATTTATTTATTTATTTATTTATTTTTGGATTTATATCCTGCCTTTTTCCTACAAAGCGCTCAAAGCAGCTTACATCATTCTCCTCCTCCATCTTATCCCCACAACAACAACCCTGTGAGGTAGGCTGGGCTGAGAGTCTGTGACTGGCCCAAAGTCACCCAGTTGGCTCCATGGCTGAGCAGGGACTAGAACCCAGGTCGTCTGAGTCCCAGTCCCATGCTCTTAACCACTACACCACACTGGCTCTCATATTCCATCTATCCCAGTCTTGTCCACACTGACAGCAAGGCTCTTCAAAGTTTCAGGCAGGAATTTTTCCAGCCCCTCCTCCCTCCAGAGATGTTGGAGAATGAACCCAGGACGTCCTCTCCAGGTGAAACATGTACTCTGCCCTAAGCTGTGATTTTAGGTTGTATAGCAGAAATTGTTCTTTTGCTTGCCTTTATAAGGAATGAAGATCTGGATCAGACCAAAAATCTCTCTAGGCCCATCTTCCCCAACTTAGTGCCTGCCAGATGCACTGGACTAGGACCTGTAATCCAACACATCTGGAGGACACTAAGATAGGGATGGCTGAGCCAGTCATTGGAACATGGGTCCATCTGGTCCTGTATGGTTGACACTGACTGGCAGCCATGGCTGTCCTGGCTTTCTGACAGGATTCATTCCCAGCCCTTCCTGGAGATTCAGACTGGGGCCTTCTCTCCAAAGCAGGTACTCTACTGTTGAGGTACGACTCCTTACTTCACCAGCATGTTTCCCAGCATGGTCAGCCAGATGCCTCTGGGAAGCCCATGAGCAGGCAATGGGTCTCTTTCACCCCTGTGCTCTACAGCAACGGATGTCTAGCTGCCTTCTGCTTCTAAACATGCACAGCAACTGCAGATAGACTCATCCTCCATGATTTCGTCTACTCCCTTTAAAACCATCTATGCCAGTGGCTGCCACCGCCACCACATCCCTGTGCCATTAAATTCTATAAACCAATTTTATTTTTTCCTTAGACTGTTCATTGTTAATTCTGAACTGGTATCACTGCCATTCTCCCTCCAGCAAGTTCTGTGTTTTTTCAATATGCTGTCATTTCATTTTTCTTCTTCTTTCTTTCCTCTCTTTTGTCTGGCAGCAAGCACACTTCTGTGTGTGTGTGTGTGTGAAGGAAGGAAGGAAGGAAGGAAGGAAGGAAACGATTTTGCACTCTATAAACGGAGCTCCTAATTAAGTAATGGGCACCCATCCACTTCACTTTCAAAGAATGCCACTTGGACTATCATGCTGTGAATTTCACAAATGGTTTCAGTGAGTAGGTCCCCCAGGTCCACTGGTTATCCCTTTCTGACTGTTGGCATTTATGCAAATACTGGTAATGTGGTCTCATTTCAAAAATGGAAATCAGCTTGTGGCCCCTGCTGATCAACAAGTTGCCCACCCTGTGAAAGGAAGCACCCCACCTTCTCTCAAGCCCTCAAAAAGCGCAGCTTTCAGGGAAAAAAGGATAACATTCATCTGCTAAAAGCTGGGGGCAAGTGTGCTGAATACCGTTGCTAAGACTGACCCCAATATGTGTTATTACGAAAGGGGAACAACTCTGATCTGTCTGCGACAGCCTTTTCTTTTCCATTTAATTATAGAAACATTAGTGCAGGCAATTAGGGACAACAAAGGCACAGGGGGAATATAGATAGAGGAATACAGGAAACAGCTCAAAGTTTCTCTTTATCTTTTATTATTTTTTAAAATACTAAACCTGAGGGTATGTCTAAATTAGCTGGTTTCCATGCAATTTGTACCTGGAAATATTACGAATGGCTATTGAGACCCACGCTTCATTTTTTGCAGTCTGTTCTGATTAGTGCTTTGCTTCTAGGAGTCTTTGCATGAAACTGAGGACATCATTAAACAACAGAAATTGTCCTTCTCACAGTGCCTGTTGCTTATGTTTGAAAATAGATATCAAGATGAATCTTGTCTTACATATTTTCCTTCAGCTATTACAAAATACATTTTTGTATTTTATTTTATTCTATTGGTTTTAATTGCTCACTGCCCAGGGAGTCCTATATAGGACTATTGGTGCAATTTATAAATTTAATAAATAAAAATAGTAATAATTATTACCTTGCATTTAATAATTGTTAAGTTATTGTAAATTTGCTGTAAACCACCCAGAGATCTTTGACTGTGGGTAGAATAGATATGAAATAATAATAATAATCCTCTTTTCTTTCTCTTGCAAGGAGCCTAAGGCAGATTACAAGGTTTTCCTCCTCTCCCTTTTATGCTCACAACAGCAACCTTATGTTAGACTGAGGGGCAGTGACTGACTCAAAAGCACCCAGTGGGCTTCTTGGCTAAGTGGGGCTGATGCCAAGATCTCCCTGTCCAGTCCAACTTGCTAATCACTCTGGTGCACTGGCTCTCCTACCCTATCACAGACATCTTTTCAATTTCTCCTTCCATGAATGTTCTCTGACTGCACAACCCATGAAAACTTCAGTCTTCTGGTCATGCCACAAAGTTGTTCCCACCCTCCTTTTAATTACCATGTAACCAAGTTATTGGTGTTTGGATATATGACTATTTATTTATTTATTTAAAAATTTCTATGCCGCCCCATTCGCCGAAGCCTCAGGGCGGCTTACAAAACAACAGTTAAAATATAAAACACTAAAAATATAAAACACATTAACATTATAAAATAAGTCGCCCTGGCAGAAAAATTAAGCAAATAATATTAGCAATTAAAATGACATTTGAATAAAAAGTGCAACTTTTGTTGCACATTTATCTAAAAAGATAAACAGTTGACGATGTCTTGAGAATAGGTCATGCAACAGTTTAGTTCAGATCTCATCTCTGCTGCAAACTGTCACAAAAACTGAATTTGGCAGGGCTTACTTCTAAGTAGGAACATGTAGGATTGTGATGCCTTAAGCAAACCACTATGTTTTAGGTCCCCATCGGGTACTGGGATTTCAAAGATCTGGGTCCTCTTTCCCACTTGGCCATGAAGCTGCCTGGGCCACTGACTCTCAGGCTAACCTACCTCACAGGGTTGTTGTGAGGATAAAATGGAGAAGAGGATCGTGTCAGCCACCTTGCATTCCTTGCAAGAGGATAGAAATGTAATACATCTGGAGATAATAATGGAGAACTACCTAACAGGGCTGCTTTAAAAGCTACTGGGAGAATACATGTGGAATGCTTTGAACACACAGAAGCACTATATAAATGCTCTTATTGAGTCAGCATATTATAATGCTTAAACTAGTGCTGGGCTTAGAGCAGGGAGACCTAGGTTCAAACCTCTGGTAAGCCAGAAAAATAACTGGATAGCCTTAGGCCAGTCATTCTTTCTCCTTGTGACCTACCTAACAGGGTTGTTATGAATGGTAAATAGGGGAAATGTGCATGCAACCATGAGCTCTTTGGAGGAAGGATACACTAAACTGACATTTAACTAGTCTTAAAGCATCGAATCCTCAAATCTTAGGACTCACCTGTCAAGAAAGTCCTGCATAGAGTGGGAGGTTGGACCTGATGGCATTACTGGACCCTTCCAACTGGGCATTTACATTCTATGAGTCTAAGAGAAGGTAATCAAAAATCAGATATGTATAGCATATTGCTTTACAGCAGTCAAGTTCATTTGCTTTTAAAGCTCAAGTTTATAGTAGATTCAAGGTACAGAGTGACCTGGGAGCAAGCTCCATTGAACATTGCAGAAATTCTGAATCAATATCTGGATTGCTCTGCATTACACACACTGACCTCAAGAAAGGGATAATATTATCTGAAGAAATACAATCATCTTCACAGACAGATTCTATCATTTTCTCTTAATGCGGCTTGGTAAAATTCAGATTGGGTGAAGGCTACACAGTTGATTAGACTGTCGGCCCAATGTGGTGGGTGGAAGAAATTAGGTTATAAATCTAATCTAATATATAGTTGGTTTTGCTGTAAATGTTTTATTATTCTATTAAGTGCATTATGAAGACTTTTATGGGGACTCGTTCTATTTATAGGATTATTTTATCCACTTATCTTTGGTGTTTATATTTACTTTTCTTTACTATTGTTGTAATTTGTGTTTTATCTTTTAGCACCGGGATCAGTGGCCAAGTCACTAGTAAATATACATACACGTAAGTGAATGTCCAATGAAAATCATTACTATAAATTACTGCTCTCTCCAAACAGAGGATAGGTTTCCCCTGCAACAATTGATGTATTACCACAGCAACTTCTCAGGATGCTGATTGCTTTAAAAAAGTAACTAAATCACTCTCCAAGCTGGGAAAATATAATTGCTTTTCCTATGTTGGAAGGAGCTGAGAGATTATGATTGCCATAACTGAGCAAAGAACTAGAGTAGTGGTTAAGAGAAGGCCAAATATCAAATAATAAGGTATCACATTAGTGGTGAACTCCTGAGGAGCAAATCACCTTAATCAAACCATGGACCAGGTGTGCATGACCGTCCCCTGTATCTTATTGAAGCCACAGCAAAGGCAATGAGCGTGGTCACCATTTGGAGTATGTGGCCTTCAGCAGAACATTGTTGTAGCTTGTCATATTTCAGAAGCCTGGGTGCTATGGGCTGTGAGAGGATTAAATTAAATTATCCTAGAGCAGTGGTGGCAAACCTATGGCACGCATGCCACATGGGCCCGCAGAGCCCTCTCTGTCAGCACGTGAGCCAAGTTGCCCCAGCATCGCCCCAGCAGCTGAGCATCAGATAACAGCGCACAGAGGGGCCATGGGCATGCTCGGAAAGGAGTAGTGGCACCGGCGATAACGTCATGAGCTGCGACTCATTAGGCTTGACTTGTCTGAGCTTTAGCCTGGCTGGTCAGTGTGCTGACAAGGATATATATATATTGCTTGGATTGACTGTGAGTTCTTTTTGCTAAACTCAGCTTTCAGGTTTTATTGTAGTATTGGCACTTTGGAATAAATAAGTGGGTTTTGGGTTGCAGTTTGCACACACAGTCTCTAAAAGGTTCACCATCACTGGGTTAGGATGAGAAAAACGAGGTGTCCTGGCATGACTTTGATGGTTGGAATGTGTTTAGACTGGGCAGAAATGATGAGCTGTGCAGAAACAGCCATTCAAGCAAGGCTTTTTCAGAATCCCTCTCTTTTCAATGGAGCTTTAGCCCTATGTTCGGGTTAGGGTTAGAAAAACGAGGTGTCCCAGCATGATTTTGATGGTCGGAATGTGTTTAGAATGGGCAGAAATGATGAGCTGTGCAGAAAAATCTACTCAAGCAAGGCTTTTTCAAAATCCCTCCCTTTTCAATGGAACTTTCGCCCTATATTAGGGTTAGGGGTGTGCACTAGGGTAGGGTTAGGGTTAGAAAAACGAGGTGTCTTGGCATGATTTTTATAGTTGGAATGTGTTTAGAATGGGCAGAAATGATGAGCTGTGCAGAAACAGCCACTCTGGCAGTGCTTTTTCAAAATCCCTCTCTTTTCAACGGAACTTTACCCCTCCATTAGGGTTAGGGGTGTGCACCAGGGTAGGGTTAGGGTTAGAAAAACGAGGTGTCCCGGCATGGTTTTGATGGTTGGAATGTGTTTAGAATGGGCAGAAAGGATGAGCTGTGCAGAAAAAGCTACTCAGGGAAGGCTTTTTCAAAATCCCTCTCTTTTCAATGGAACTTTCGCCCAATGTTAGGGTGAGGGGTGTGCACCAGGGTAGGGATAGGGCAGTGGTGGTGAACCTGTGGCACACGTGTTGGCATGCAGACCCCCCTCTGTCAGCACACGTGTCAAGTCAACCCAGCATCCCCCCAGCAGCCGAGCAGCGGATAACAGAGACCATGGGGCCATGCGCATGCTCGGACAGGAGTAGCAGTGCCAGGCAATGATGTCACGAGCCGTGACTCATCCAAGCTTTCTCCTGGCTGGTCAGTGCACTGCCAAGGTTATATATATAGTTTGCTTGGACTGGCTGTGAGTTGTTTTTTCTAAACTAAAACCTCAGTTTTCAGGTTTTATTGTAGTGTTGGCACTTTGCAATAAGTGGGTTTTGGGTTGCAGTTTGGGCACTCCTTCTCTAAAAGGTCGCCATCAGTGTTCTAGAAATACTCATGACTCCCGAATCTGCTAGACTTTGATTCCCATGTGTTGTGACAAGTTAATATTGTCCCACCTTATAAGGCCAATGTAAGGGTTACTAAGATGATGAAAATTTCATTAAATTTCTATGCTGCTCTTCTTCCTCTTGGAAACAACCCAGAGTGACCTTCAAGTTGCTCCTCTTCCCCATGATATTCTCACAACAACAATCTTGTGAGGTAGGTTAGGCTGAGAGTCAGTGACTGGCCACCCAGTGAATTTCATGGCTAAGTATCAGAACTCAGATCTCCTGAGTCCTCCTACAACACCCTCACAATGGCTCTCAGGAAGGAAAGGACTTAGGAAGAAGGCAGTATGAGAATTGAGGGCAGAATCCAATGAGGGACTTATACCCTCATCAATTTGTCTGTGCCCTGCGGATTTTGTTGCACAAGCAGTGGGTCCTGCCAATTCCATTAATGTTTCACAAAGGAAGCCCCCAGTGTGTATCAGGAATATATTCTTTATGTGATATAAACCATATGTAGTTCCTATGTAAGCTTCACCAAGCTGTCCTATCTCAAAATGAACATTTTTGTTAATTTCCAGCTACCCTCATGTTGGGAGTTATAGGCCTTTTTTTCCTTGTCTAAACTTTTTAAAAGAACTAACTAGACATATATTCAAAGCTATGGTTTTTCCAGTTGCAAGGTATGGCTGTGAAAGTTGGACTGTAAGGAAGGTTGAGCACCGAAGAACTGAGGCCTTTGAATTGTGGTGCTGGAGAAGACCCCTGAGAGTCCCTCAGACTGCAAAGAGGTCAAACCAATCAATCTTAAAGGAAATCAACCATGACTGCTCTTTAGAAGGCCAGATCCTTAAGATGAATCTCAAATACTTTGGCCACCTAATGAGAAAGAACAACTCACTGGAGAAGACCCTGATGCTGGGAACGATTGACAGCAAAAGGAGAAGGGGATGGCAGAGGATGAGGTGGCTAGATGAAGTTGCTGAAGCAGTTGGTGGGAGCTTAAGTGGACTCTGGGGGATGGTGGAGGACAGGAAGGCCTGGAGGAATGTTGTCCATGGGGTCGCGATGGGTCAGACACAACAAAAGACCTATATAATAGCATTCTTCCATACTGAGAGCCCTCCTTCAACACCAATATTCAAAATCAGACTTGATTTCAGTTTGTATTACCCTTCTTCCCTTTCGCCTTCACTCACTTCTCTCCTCGTGCTGGCCAGCTAGATCTTTACTTTCTGATCCCACCACCTCCATTTAGGTCCTAGGTTAATATTTTCCTGTTTCTGAATGTTTTTAATAGTTAATGCTGCTGTTAATTTTTTAACATGTATTCTAGTTTTGGAATGTTTTTAATAGTTAATGGTAAGTGTGCTTTGTGTTGTCATTTTCATGTTTTAAATATTTGTGATTGGTTTTCTTGCTTTTCTGTCCCTTTTAGGTTGCCTTGGAAGCTTGCCAAAATGCAATTCCTAAATGTGAAAAATAAATAAATGATATGTGGCACTAACTTTGGCACTTGACTGAAAGGGCTGGTCCTCCCATCTGGTAGGCAGAGAGGTCCTTTTCCAGGTAACTGATTTCTTTGTGAGCATATTATTAAATGACAGCAAATGGTAAGTTATTTAAGGGACAGTCCAATGACTGTAGATGGAGAAAAGTCCTGTATCTTTCAGCATTCCCTAGCCAACAAGGTTGGTTAGGGAATAACAAAAATTGTAGAACATTTCTCTGTCTAAACATGCATAGGATTGCACCTTTAAGACACAATCCTATGTGTGTTTAGACAGAAAAAGCAGAGCTGGCTGAGGCATGCTGGGACTTGTAGGCCTTTCTGTGGTCTAAATATGCACAGGATTGTGCCTTTAATGTAATATAACATTGTTAATTTAGGGTGTGCACCAGTTGCATTTCCAGGGACCGAAATGTCTGGGACTACCAAAATGATTGCCGTGGAAACTGCCTGATGATGTCCCCTATTCTTATGACAAGATGGCAATTCTTCTCTGAACCACATTTTTTTTGATAATAATAGCGCTCTTGGAATAAAGCTTTGTGTTTTGAACATGAAAAACAAACAAGAGGTATTTACTAGCAGTACTAAGCAGTAGCCAATATTAAGAGATCCAGCATGGCGCTTTAGTTAAAATGTTGAACTGGGACCTGGGAGATCCAGATACTAGTCCCTGCATGGCCATGAAATGCACTGGGTGCATTTGGGTCTTTCAGTGATGCTCAGTTTAACCTGCCTCACAGGTTTGTTGAGAGGATAAAATGGGGAGGAGAAGGACCATGTAAGCTGTGTTGGGTTCCTTGGAGGAAAAATGTGGGATATAAATGTAATAATAAAATAATAAGAAATATAACAAAGGATACCTACTTTCAAGGCTGTTTTAATGGCTGCTGAGATGATATATGTGGAACACTTTGAATAGGCAGAAGCACTATATAAATGCTGCAATTGAAGCAACAGGCATAATGGTTAAACTAGTGCTGTTTTTAGGGCTATTAGCTATTTAGAACATGTATAGACTCAGAAGAATGGGGCAGCCTGATTTTATTCTCCACAGGTATAGAGCATAGGATCAAGCTAGTGTTTGTTGAAAGCCAGGTCTCCTTTGGCCCTCCAAAGTCTAAGGTCAGACTTAATAAGGTCAAGGTCAGCAACAATCCCTGCCAAGTGAAAAGATCAGGTCTTAGGTAATAGGAAAGACCTCTTTCCACCTGAAACCTGGGAAAGCTGCTGCCAGCAGGGTATGCAATGCTGGAGTAAGTGGACAAATATATGGACCTGGGAACATACATAGTTCCCAGGTCTGGTATCAAGGATAGGCAAGGCTGGCCATCTGCCGAAGACCTACACCCCAGCAGGGCCCTGCAGACAAGACTTGCTTTTCCTCTTCTTCATTGCAACCTGCTTGTTCATCAGCTTCTTGCTCTAGCCTGCTTGAGGACGCCTGCGCTTGCTCAGTGATTCTTTGCCTCCCAAGCAAGTGAGATGATGAGAAAGAGGACGAGGAACATTAGTCACTAGTGATAGTGGTGAGGAGAAGGTAGGTTCCTCAGCCCAGCGGGTGGCAAACTCTTCTCACTACTTCCTTTGGGGTGGTTTATAAGTCATTCCACATAGTCATGGCTTGTTGCAGGGTTTGAAAAACCCTCTGTGTCTTGGCATGTCATCTGGGGAAGGAAGGACTGCCTCCTGTTGGCACGATGCAGGCCTTCCCTTCTTGCTGCCCAGACCTGACATCCCCAGCTGAGCTGTGCCATGGCTGAGCAATGGCGAAGGGGGCACAACCCACCCTTGCCTTGGTCTCCAAGCCAGCATTAGGTGGTTTGCGCCCCCCATTCTGGGTTCCCTATGCTGTGTTCCTGCAGATGCTGGGACAGTGGGATTGCTCATAAGCAGTCCCCTCTGTTGGCTTGGCAGGAGTGCAGGGCAGGGCAGCAGCCAACAGCTGCTGGAAATGCAAATTTTGGGCAGGTATAATCCTCAGTGCTCCAGTTCAGTGTCCCCTGGGCTACTGGCTGGAGGACTGTGGGGAAGCCGGGGGCGTAGTGCCTTAGGATCCCTGCTGTGCCCAATTGTTAGTTGGCCATAGCTGCCCCTCCAGCAACTCCAAGCCCAGTGTTCTGTGGCAGAGCATATGTTGTACATGCAGAAGTCACAGGCTCAGTCTCCAGCATCTCCACTGGTTTGATGGCCTCACATGATCTTTGCCAGCCTCAGCGCCTCCTCTTGCAAATCAGTAGTACAGAGTTGATAATAATCAGGGGTGTAGCAGAGGGAAGGATGCCTTAAAGTGCTTTGGGATGCCCTGCTTCGGAGCAGGAGTTCTGATGTCATTTGCTGGAAGGCCAACTCCTGGCTCTGAATGAAAAGGAAGGCAGGCAGGCAGGCAGGCATTCAAGTTTCACTGTGGTTTATGACAGATCAACTGAGGCTAGCAGTCAGAGAATGAGGGGCTGAGGGGATGGGGGAGGGAAAAGCCAGCAAAGTTTGAATGTTCCTTTTCTTTTGACAGTGTTCCCACATCAGCCCTGCAGTTTCAGTGGGAGCATTTCTTTGAAAAACTGATTGCCTTTCTAATTAAAAAGGAAAGGCTTCATTTCAGCTAGCTGAAGAATGCCTTTGGTTAAAGCTCAGTGTGTTTTACAGGTTGAACCAGTGAAGTTGGAAACAAGCACCACTGAGTTCAATGAAGTTTATTCTCACATAGATAGGACTACAGTCAAACCATTTTTTAAAAAGTTTCTGTTTCTTTCCCCATCCCCTGCTGTGCCAGGTAGGCAGATGAAAACTTCTGGAGAGCTCAAAAGCCTGCACAATCTTTTGTGGTACTTAGTTTGGTCTAAAGGCAGTTGTCTTCCACTTGATCAAGGTGGCTGTTTACCTGTGGCTGTCTGAGGAATGCTAGGAGTTGTAGGGCTTTTTGCATAGGATTGCATCCTAAAGGTGAATTTTGGTTCTTGCAAACACCCCCATCCTGATTGTTTTGAACTTTTGGGCCAATGCATCCACCTTCGTTTTTCAGACTGTGTGTTAGGCCTGCGCTCAATGCCCCCGAGATCCTCCCGCACTTCCAAATTTACCACCTGACCACGGAAGACCATTCAGACCAATCCCGCACCGTTGCTGAAGATGAAACCCGCCGGAAATGCTTTATAAATGCGCCATGTGCCTTCACTATTAATCGGACAGGCGCGAGAGAAGGGAACAGATGTGCGTGCCCTGCACCGTGTTCAGGAAGGCTCGCTCGCTCTCTCTCAACGCCCCCCGCCCCGCCCCCGTCAATCATCTTCCTTCGGGCTCGGGTTTCTTTTTGCCTTCCCTCCCCGCCCAGCGGGCTGAGTTTCTCTCCTCTGGGAATGCAGTCCTCGCGGCGCGCATTCCTGAGCGGGCGGAAGGGCTGTTGGGACTTGCTTGGTTCGGGCCACCTCGAGTTCTTCATTCAAACGCGAGCCCGCCCCCGCCCGGGCGGGGCTGCTGCGGCCGCTCCCGCCAGGTGTGGGTCTCGGCGTGAGTGAGCGTGGAAGAGGGGAGGGAGGGCCAAGGGAAGGCAAGCCAGCGAAGGAAGGACGGTGGCGCGTAGTAAACAGAGACGGAGAGAAAGTTGGCAAACTCCTGCATTGCTCTTGCTGGGTTGGGAGTTTGCGCCCCGTGGAATTAGCCCATCAGTTCAAAGGCTTAAGGTAACAGCCCTCATGCTTCAACAGGAGCCCACATTGGAAAGGGGTGTGTGGATGTGTTTGTGTACCTTTCACTGATAGCTGTGCATGTTTCCTGGCCGGCTGGGTGAATCTCATCCTGTCAGTGTGCGGGGTGGACGTGTCTCCAAGGGAGAACTAAACCTGAGTTTGCAAAACAGATAAATGCAGAGCCCTTTCCTTCTGGCCTCTGCCTCCTTTGTAAAGCTCTATCTGTGTTTGTGTGTGGGCAGATAGCTGGGGAATACTGGGTATAGTATACTTTTTCCATCTAAACCGGCATAGGATTGCACCCTTTAACAAAGGCAGAGCAGTTCTTGTCCAAGGTTGCTTGGAAAATAATTTCTTTGCACCCTATACTCCACCATGTGGAGATGGGGAGTCATTTCTTACTAACGTTGGGTGGAAGAGGTTCTCTGCACATTGTCCATTATGCTCTCATTTAAATTTTTTTCCACCAGTGAAGAGGCTGAGGCCTGGCATTGGATCCAGGTTATGGGAATAACCCTGGCCACTCCTGGTTTAAATTAAAGCAGGTGATGGTTTTAGGTCCATGCTGTGCTGTGTGCCTTCAGCATCCACACAAGAAGCTAATTTGACCAAAAGAATAGTGGAGCAGTGGGATTTCTTAAGGTGAGGCGGGAGGTGAAAGGTGATGTTGTCCCTCTGCCTCTTCATAACATTTTTTCTTCCCTTTGATTGCTTCAAACATTTGTGGGACGAAGTGTAAGCATTTTTATGTGATGTGTACTTTAGATATGTAGCATAGTAACAGGGAGTTGCATGGGGACAGAGGAAGAGAAGAGAGAGGAAAGGAATTTGAATGCCCATATGGGACAAGATGCATGATCCAGGCCATTAACAATTAGTCAACAAAAGAGGGATTGTAGTGTATTAATAATGACAACAACAACACAGGTTTTGTGTGCTCTTTTGCCAGCTTAACATCTCCTGGGAAAGTGGGATGGTCCATTGACACTTACAATAACAGAGGAGGATATATGGAGAAGAATTCACAAAAATAGACGTTTTTATCTGGTTTTACCCCTGACTTTCCAGCATGACAGGTAAGGTAGTATCAGTGATACAGTTTGGAGTGGATCCTGAGGCCAAAGCCGGGTTTCCACTGCCAGGAAATGCCTACTCAGAAATGGCGAGTGATGAGGGCTGCAGAAGCAAAGTCATATTAGAATTGGCAAGCAGTTCTGGCAATGTTGTTCTGCCATATCAAGATTGCAGATGCTGTGAAACAAGGACTGCTTCTGCAGTGCACATGGCCTTTTAACCTTTGCCTCCATTTCTGTTAAATCCGGGGTTCAAAATTACCAAGCTGCATCACTGGCTAGTATGAAAAGTGCAGATGTGATAAGCTGGAGATCTTGGCTAACTTTAAAACTGATGTTGGTACATATGAAAATATGAAAATGTGTTTGCGTAGCTGAGAGAGGCATTTCCTTTCCTTATCATGCTTGAATATTAAATATTTAATCCTATTAATTACTCAGGGTTGATGACAAACTCTCTATTGTAAAAAATACCTTATTCCCTGGGGAATCTGGGGTGGGGATGGCTAGACCTATGCTTGATGACTCAGCAATGTCTGAGACTTGTGATTCAGCATATCTCCTTGGAACTCCTCTCCCCTGACTCTTGGACAGCATCGCTTGTCCACACCTAGGGCTGCAAGAGAGAGCGCCACTTCCTCATATTTAGTTCAAAAAGGAGTAGGAATGTGGCTGCTTTTTTCTTTCCTTTTTTAGTCATACAAGATGCCTGAGACTTTTACTGCAATTCGGCAGGTGCAGCTTTTTCTCCTCCAATCTGGAGAAAAAGCTTTGCTGATAAATATCTGCCTGCAGATGTTACTGTCAGAGGAACCCTTGTGTGTATTTGAGTGAGAGAGAAACCCTTAAGAGGTGTCCAGGACCTACCCTTTTTTTCTTTCTTGTTCTAGCACCAGCCATCTATTGCCTTTCTAAGGGTCATGGTCATCTCCTGCCACTGCTCCCAGCTGCAGGAGTTAGAACAATTGAGATAATTTTTAAGAAGCTGCTTTATCCTGACTGGTCCATCTGACCACTGATCCATCTGAAGCCCTTGAGCATCTTCCTTGTCTGGCAGCTATTCTCAAAACTTTTCAGGCAGAGAACTCTCTCATCCTAGTTGTCTGCAATCTTTTAAAGTCCAAATAGTGGGATACAAACCAGTGACTCTTTCCAGACAAAGCTATGGGCTTTCTGCTAAAGTGGAGGACCCAGGTGACAGAGAGCATGCTACATGTGTTTCAGGTTCTCCACCTTGTACAGAGTGGAAAAAATAAGGTAACAGTCTTATGTAAAGAGGAGTGATATTTATGTTTTGTATTGCTATCCTGCCATCATTCCTTCAAGGAGCCTGAGGTGGCTTATGTAGCCCTACTCTCCATTTTATCCTGACAACAACCCTGGGAGGTAGGTTAGGCTGAGAGAAAGTGACCACCCAAAGTTTCATGGTCAACAGTGGAGCTCCAATACTCTAGGCTCTATACTACTTTGACTCCTGCATGTTTTCTTCATGTGAATATTATAAAATTTGTGTCTATTCCACCCATTCCCAACCTTCTACCTGCCAGAAATAGTTGACTGCAACTCCCATCATCCCCAGACCATTTGTTCCTGGATATGGGAATTACAGTCCAATGCATATGGAGGACATCTGGTTGGGAAGCCTGGTCTGTTATTTCTTCTTCCCCTGGGTGCTTCTGTCCAAAACCAAGAATATTGGCACTTTGTACATTAGGAAATGGAACCCAAAGTAACAGGACTCAGTAGAAAATGGTGCTCTAGTCAGTGACTGAAAATGGACAGTGTTATGTTCTTAAACCTGTTGTGAGCAGTATCCAAAGCTCCTGGCCCTTGTTCATGGCAATGCAGCCTTGGAATGTTCAGCTGGACACTTCTTCTATCCCTGTCTTGCCTGGATAATGCAATCCAGGCTTCCAAAAGTTTTGGACTATGAATCGCATTAGCTCTTACTATTGGTCATGCTGGCAGGGGCTGATAAGATCTGTAGTCCAGGGGCACCAAGTTGCCTACTTCTCTTGTTGGCTGTAAACCTTGTTAAAATTATGGGCAAGTTCATCCTGCTAAATTAAATTGTTTCAGCTGTCATACCGCCTTCCTAGGAAAGCATGGGAATTGCAGAGAGTTGGTGCTGGTGGTAGCTAAGGGATTTCTAAGAGAATTCTCAGTAAGATACGACTTCTGCCCATGCTGGCTAAGGAATGCTGGGAGTTGTAGGACTTTTAAAATAAATGTAAACATGCCCTGAATCATGAAATGACAGCTCCCCAGATTTGTGGAGGAGCCATGACACTTAAAATATCATGACATTAAATGTGTTTGTGCAGTAAGCCAGGACCTTTGATGGATTTTAGATCATGATGGAATAATGGATTTTCTATGGGCTATTTTTAGTTCATTTTTCCAGTGATAGTTTATTGACTTCAACTAGAGGTTCTGCTAATTGCTGGCTTGTTGGGTTGTCCTAGACCCCTGCAGGCAGCAAGAAGGTATTCTGAAAGCAGTTTCAGTGGCAATGTAAACATTTGAATCTGAGTCTCTTGTGCTGCAAAAGTGAGCTGTAATCTTCTTCTTGCCTCTTCAGTGCCTCCTAAAGCCTGGGAAAATCCCTTGAAGTGGGAACTGAAGAGCCCCAGGGAGCCTGGGGTCAGGTTCAGGCCTCCGGTTATGAGCCAGCCATATTGATACTGGGCTGCTTTGGAGGCCCTGAGGAGCTTTGCTTCTGTTTGATGGAATGACAGCTGGTATGCTCAATGCTGTTTTGTTCCCTGGGGATATTGGCTTTGTGCCATGTGAAGACTGACACAGTATTTGAGTGCTGGAGAGGAAGTAGAGGCAGGGATAACAATTTGCTTTTCAGAGGGTTGTTTTTTTGTTCCATTATGGGAGCTGTATTTTTGTTCTTACTGTCTACACTACTGACTAGTTGCTAATTTCTTGTACCCAGGAACTTTTAGCTTCTTCTGGGGAGGGTTATCCTGGAACCTTCAAAGTCTTCCCATTCTGGCTACCTTGGCTTATCACTGATGGCTGAGGGTCCTTTGTTTGCCATAAGGTGGCCAGATGCAGTAATATGCAGGTTCCTGAATCTCTTCACAGTTGCATTGATGAGGGGACTGGCATGTATTTATGACTTCTGCAGCAACGCCACATAGACGATGTTTTCCAGAGTAACTTGACCAGAAAGGGCAAGCCCTTGTTCTGACTAGCTTACGGTTTAGATTTCAGCAATAAGGGAAGATGCAAAGGAACAAGCGTAACAAGGATGGATCTCAGCAAATGAATTTTTATGTGCTGGTGGCGGGGAGGGAAATTTGCCCACAGGAAAAGTCCATCCAGGAGGTTGGGGGGCCTGTAGCCGATCTGTGAGTGCAGATAAGAAGGCATGTTCATATGGAGAGCCACAGAGGTGGGATGGGATTCTCAGTGTCCAGGAATGCATTTGGTGTCCAGGTCTGAGGTTCTACATCCCTGGCCTAATGTTAGTGTAGCCTTTTGCTCTAGGTCTGTAAATCTTTTAGGCCCTCAGGAATGACTCTTTCTGTAGTTCATAAATGTACTGCATAGATCACATCAAGAACATAAGAGGCTTCTATGTATAGGACGTGATATAAATCTTTTCAATAAATAAAGAGCCATGCTGGAGCAGAGCAAAGTGTTCTGTTTATGCAGTGGTCACCCAGCAGCCTGCAGAAAATGCAGAACAGCAGCTTCACATTTTCCTAGCCACTAGAGCACGAAAGTTTACTGCTACTGATACCGGCTGTAGTTTACCCTATAACATGTGGAGCACTTTGCTGTCCTCCATATGTTAATAAAGAGGAAACACAGCCCTAATTTTATGTTCTTGGTAGAGATCTTGTTTCAAGCATGCACTGAAAAGGCAGCATTGCTTGCTGGTGGAACAGACTGGTTAAAGAAGTCTGCAGTGCAGAAGAATTTCTTACTGCTTATCTTCTGCATGTACCCCCAGGGCCTGAGGAAATGGTCAGCCAGGTGGACAACCTCTTGGAGGCAGAAGAGGAAGAAGGTGCACTGTGGGAGAAGATTGAGAGTGTGCGGCACCAGCTCACCCGCTCTCTGAACCCAGCAAAGCTGACCCCGTACCTGCGGCAATGTCGTGTGATTGATGAACAGGACGAGGAGGAGGTGCTGAGTGCCTTTCGGTTTCCTTGCAAGAGCAACCGGACAGGTGGGAGAAATGAAGAACTTAACCTGCAATATACAGAAGTGATGGTGGGGAAAGCCTCATTGGCTTATAGATGGAGTGATATGGGGGATGTGTTTTCAAGGAAGTAAAGAAAGGACATTGAGTTCTGGCTTTCTGGCAACTGGGGCTCATTGATGCATGTCTCTGAGTGGCTGGGATGTATCTGTTCCTCTGCGCGCTCAGGATACTTGGTGAGCACTGATGGACCTGGGTTGGCATGCAAAGTATGGAGTAGCTCATATTGTGGCAGTGCTTCTTCCAGCTCCCCCTAACCCGCTATCTTCTAGATGGGATAGATTGCAACTCCTATCAGCCCCAGTGAGCATGGGCATTGCACACACAGGTGATTGGGAGGAAAAAGGTATATTTCAGTAATGGGTTGATTACCCACCAGCTCTGTGCAATGTTTTCATACAGGGATAAACCAGGATGTGATGCACACACGGTGTTCATGTGTTAGGGATTGTCTAAGTGGGATCTCCATGGATGGGAGAGCACGAAAAAGCTAACAAGCTGGGTGCTAACTTGATGAGGTTGCCCAGGCAAAGTACCTGGCACTTGCAACCTATGCATGTGGTTGTGTGGTTACGAGTGTATCAACACTGTGGTCTTCCTTATGTTGGTTGGTTTATATAAGTATGGAAAGTTTGCAGTGCACTGCCTCAGGCACAAGTTTGCTTTGGCTTCCCCTTGGACCTCTGGTCAGCAGGAGGCTTTGATTCAGTGTTATTCCAACATCCCTTGTTCCCCAGTGCTGTCTCCTTTGGGCCTTCAGGGAAGTCCTCTTTAATCCTCTTCCTGAACAGCTTTAAATGCCTGATTTCTTCTCCTGTTGCTTCTGCCAAGTGGCCCAAGGCATTGGCCTGAAGCCACATTCTACGCATGGATCCCAGACACATGCATCCATGATCCCACCTTGTTTTTTCCTCATTATTTACAGAACATCTTCATATGAAACAGATTTAAATTTCCTGTGTATGCCTTTTCCCTTCAGCAAGTTCTGGAGGGATGTCCTGATCCTTCTTTTTGAAAGATGGAGAATATAATTAACTTGAACTGTGATCTCCTAGATCCAACAAACTCTGCAAGCCCATGCAGCTTTTGGGGAGTGGCAATGGGTTGCACTAGGGAGGCCTGTGTGGGCCCTTCCAGCTCTATGATTCTAGGACTGTATGATTCTACCTGTGGAGGATGTGGTACCAATTAGTTTTGTGTCAGCATCTTTTTCTGCCTGCATCTGCTCCTGCAGGACTCCTCATGGATATCCTTCGAAGGCGAGGAAAACGAGGCTATGAAGCATTCCTTGAGTCCCTGGAGTTCTATTACCCTGAACATTTTACCCGGCTAACAGGGAAGCAACCTGTTCAGCGTTGTTCTATGATCCTGGGTAAGACATTGCAAGATGTTTCTAAATGTTTCTCAGAGAAGCTTCATCCCTCCTTGGAGTAATCCCAGCATATGCATGATGGACTGGGCTTTCTGCTGATGCATGGAATTCACCTGAATTCCACTGACCTGCATTGTGCTTGAACTCCTAGACTTCCTGTTTTTCTCGCCTCACCATCTTTTTATAAAATGCCTTCTCAACCATATAAAGGAAGGAAGTGGCTGCAATTTATAATATTAAACATGCCAGATCTACATGCTTAGCTAAGCCAGCTCTAAAAGAGGAGCCAGTTAAGTCACGTTATGCTCAAAAAGAAGGAATAAGCTTGACTCCGCAGGGGTTGTCCTCACTAGTTTAGGGTCCGCATTTGCAAACTGAGTCAAGATATCAGGATTGTGCTTCTGTCCCTATTGAGCCCCTTTCCCCTTGCAGCCCTGATTTGTCATCACACTGTCATCTGCAAAAGCATACCTTTTTTACCATTCTGGCAGGCAAAATCTTATAAGGAGACCAGAGCAAACGCACAGAGCAAGTTTTATGCCTAAAAATATGTTTCTGTGCATTTTATTTTCAGTTTTTTTGGCTACATGGAATTTGAACTTTTTGAGTGCAGAGTTGAAGTTTTTGAGTGCATCACAGCATGGAGCAAAAATTAGATTATGGGGATGTATTTATGATAGAAATATGCATGTATATGCCCTGTTTCTCATTCCCTTTTTCTCTTTCTCTCTCCCTCTAGTTAGAAGAGGGTAAGTAAAAATAGTTTTGGGTAGCATAGAACTGAGTGTGATCATGTAGGGATACACACACACGCATTTGAGAAGACTGGGACTTTGGAACCTTGTACAGTAAACATAAGCTTCTGATGTCTCTGGCACAGCAGCTGTTCCACCAAGTTCAAGAGCTGATTTATTCTTTCAAACACCATTTTGAGTGTGTTTGCAGCAGTCAACATCTCAAAGTGTGGCATATACGTGCATGTTTATAATTGTGTGTGTATGTATGCATGTGGGGAGAGCATGATGAACATGATGAACACATGCTGGGGTATTTTGATGGGCCTGCATTTTCCAGCACACGCCCCAGGTGTGCTTACAAAGGCACATCTCTGCTGGATAAGATAGGAACATGCTAAGCCAGCTTATGGGTGATCCATCTAGCCCAGCATTGGCAGTGGCTCTTCAAGCTTTCAAGCAAGATCTATTCCCAGGCCTGCTTGGAGATGCTGGCGATTGAACCCAGAACCTTTTGCATGCAGAGCAGATGCCCTGCTGCTGAGCTGCAACCTTGACCACAAAAAGCCACAGTCCCTGAGTTTATTGGTGCAAACACAAGCAGACATGTGGCAACTGTGCTTGTCATACAGTGTGTGAATTCTGCCCTGGATGAGAATCCATATGTCCAATTTGCTCACCATTCTTTTACAGACGAGGAAGGCCCTGAAGGCCTGACTCAGTTCCTGATGATGGAGGTCAAGAAGGCGCGGGCCCAGCGAAAAGGACACTTGGCAAAAGAGTACCAGCTCCAGGTGAAGAACGAGGCTTTGGAGGAGGAGAGTGCCCAGCTGAAGCGGCAGCTCCAGGAGCTGCAGAAGGTGCAGGAACGTTGCCGGCGGTTGCAGGAGGAGTGGGACTCCAACAGTCTGGAGCTGCTGAGGCTGAAGGATGAAAACTATCTGCTGGCCATGCGCTATGCACAGCTGTGTGAGGAGAAAAATGCGGCCATCCTTCGAAGCCGGGACCTGCAGCTGGGGGTATGGTGAGCCGTGGGGGCGGGGCTGGCGGAGAGAATGAGCAAGTGCATGTCAGGAGTGTCGAAACTCTGTCAGTCTGAGGGCCAAATTCCATTTTGCAGGCGCTGGTGAGGGCCGGTGCTGCGTGGGGCAGAAGAGGCAGGGCCAAGCATACTAACAGATTAGGCTAAAGCTTCTGCTGGCAGGAGCAACGCCTTAGGCCTTAGGAGAGGCGTTTCAGGCTTTTGCAGATGGGATGGGGAGGAGAGACTGCGCAAAGGGCAGAAGCCACCAAGTGATGATCAGTCACCTGCTGGAAGAGCAATGTGGGAACTGTCTGGGGCTGTGGGATAAAGGGTGAGGTCATTTTGGAGAACCTTGCAAGGACCCCAGGAGGGCCTAAGATTCTACAGCCTGGTGTATATACATGACTGCAGGATGGTGCAGGGGTTAATCAAGGTCACTTCCCGTTGCCAAAAGCAATGCAGCATTGCTTGCATGGGCGCAGCTCTTGTTTTAGACTCATTAGTTCCAGCCTCTCAGCAGCTCCTTTAAAAGGGAAGAGGGAAAAAAAGCTAAGGCCTGCTCTTGTCTGTGTTTCATCCTGAGTGCTTCATTGTTCAGACTGTCTGACTTCGCTTCTCGGCTTCTGTTGGCCTTCCCCTCTCTACACCTGGGGGAGCCTCTTTTTGGAGCCTTGTTTTTCTGCTGAATCCATTGCCACACCTTCCAAGCTGCCCTAGTTTGTTCCAGTTTGAGTCATTGAGGCTTTCTGATATGCCAGTCAATCTGAGTCCACAAAGGGAACATTTTATTCCTTAAAAAACACACTGCTCTGCTGTTAAGACATCAGACAGTGTGCTCTGACAGTCCCACCAGACCATGTTCTTGCACTGTCTGAGAAACCTTGTAGCTGCTACACAGGATTTGGTATTAGGATTTCATGCCTGTGATCTTGTACTAGCTGTGAGATGTGAAATTTTATGCACATGCTTGGAAATTGCAGGTGCTTTTTCTGGAAAAGACTCAGGTTGGAAGTTTTTGATCCAGGTTTGGAACAACTTGTTGCCCTGACTTGTCAGGGACTGATCATGTATGTTGCGTTGCATGTATTCACAAACCTGCATATTTGCAGTTCACAGGAATACAAGTTGCTTTATACTGGATTATTCTTGAGATGCTTCCAGTTAACCAAAAGAATTAAAATGAGCACTGTTCTACCCCTGCTAATCCAGAGGTGATTATCTCTGATCACTGGGTCTAGTGATCAAGCACAATATGACCATGCAAGTGGTTACTAGCCTTCACTACTCTGTGCAGTTCTGGAATAGCTAGAAGTAGAAGCTGGCCTTTACAAGGGTTGGCTGCCCTTTTCAGCACTCATAGTACACCTCTCTTACAACTGCAACTTGCAAGATTCACTGCACTGATTTTCAGGTGGTGGCAGCAGATGAAGCATTGCCAATTTTATCAGGTTTCCCCCCTTAGATATTGCTATGTGTTCAATAGGATTTTCTCAATTGGCTACTAAAGAAGGGGAAAGACTTTGTCAGTTTCAGTGGAGCGTTAAAACAAGGACTTATGGAGAACACAGGGATGGAGTAGTTTGAGATTAACTTCTTTGGACTTCTCAAGAATAAATGAGTAGTCTAGTAGTGTATATACAAGGGAAATGTTTTAAGTGGTGCTGAGAAAATGTTATTAATACAGTGGGTTTTTAAGTCCTGGGGCTAAGGCTTTCCACAATCATGTTCTTGCATGAAGGCTAGTCGATGCACATCCTTTGGGAAGACATGTTGGTGCAAATACAATGATCAGCATTGAATGATTGAATTCTGTCACTTTGATTTTTAATCTGAGCTTGCCTAGTCAGGTAGCTGGACATTGTGGAGTGTCTTCCTTGTTGAAGTTTTACCTGAGATCATCTCCCACCTCAGGGCAACATCCATCCTTCTTGAAATCCCAACGCTTGTCTGAGTGTAGAGCAAAACTCATCCATGGAGAGTTGCACCAGAATTGTTTTCGATTGGTAGGAACACTGGAAGCTGCATTGAACCAAGTGAAATGGTTTGTTTACCTAGTCCATTATTGTCTGTTTCAACCAACTGGCAGAAACTTTCCTGATTATATTAAGCAGCGATGCTCAGCTTTGAACTAGGAGCCGTCTTCACACAAGGCACATCCTCTGAACTGTGGTTCCCCTCCAGTATCTTCTCTCCAGATAAAACTTTCCCTAATTTTCCAAATATGCCTGGCCTTCTCCCCAACCCTGACCTTTCCCTTCAAATTCTTTCTCAGAACCCTTGTCTCCTTGTGCCTCTCTTTTGCTTTTCCCTAAGTACTCCCCGTTCCAGGGCTCAAATTACAGCTAATCTTAGCATATGTACAAGCTGCTCTCCTTCTCTTTCCTTTTATTGTATCTTTCCTCTTATTTTCTTGTATTCTGCAGGAAGTAAGAGTGGCTGGTTATATTGTTCTCTAAAGGTCCATGCATAGTGATGATGCTGTAAAAATGATAGTGGCACCCCTAGTCCTTGTTGCTCAGGTCTGATCCCTGCAGTCACTTCCAGAGTTGCTCTGTGAAAGCACGGGTACAATGTCCAAGACACTTCCTTAACCTACTTCAGATGGAACTAAACAGGCTGCATTGGGATTTCAGTTGTGGCCAGGGTTGGTCCACGGCCTTTTGTTGCCTAAGGCAAAGGGCAAAGTAGTGCGCTCAGTTCCACAGAGAGAAGCTAACCTGGCGGTTGCATCTGCCTCCTCCATCCTTCCCGGGGAGAGCAAGATCACTCTGGCTGGGGGCAGCAACTGCTGGAGTCAGGTTCCCCGCAACTCACTGGAGACTGCCTACCATTCACCATCACACTTTCCTCAGAACTGGTGGTATGAAGGCAGGAGCATATAGAAGCTGGTCAGTTTGATTGAGTTGGTGCAGTGACAGATTTGTTTTAGATATCTCTTAAAAAGACTGGAGAGGCCCTCCTGCTGCCAAAATTTAATGGAAAGCTTAGATGTTTTTCTTTTGTTGGTGTCACTTACCATAGAAAATTAGGGGCAGCTGTGGGGCTGCATGTGGCTTATGGGTTCTGAGTCCATAGAATCATAGACTGGTGGAATTGGAAGGGGCCAGAAGGCCATTGGGTGGACCCTCTGCTCAGTGCAGGACTCCCAAGTTACACCAAATGCTTTTTGAATGTCTCCAGTGAGGGAGAGCCCAAAACTCCCCCAGCTAATAGGTTTCATTGTTGTACTGCTCTGACAGTGAAGAAATTCTTCCTGGTGTCTAGTCTAAGTCTGGTTTCTTTTAGCTTAAGTCCATTATTTCATATCCTGTACTCTGGAATGGATGTGAAACGACCTTGTCCTTCCTCTTTGTGACAGCCTTTGAGGTACTTACAGAGTGCTATCATATTACCCCTCAGTCTTCTTTTCTTGAGGCTGAACATACCTAGTTCTTGCAATCTTTCCCCATAGGGCTTCACCTCCAGTCCCTGATTCATCCTTGTTGCCCTCCTCTGTACCCTTTCTAGCTTTCCTGCAACTTTGTAAAACTTAGGTGCCTAGAACTGGGCACAGTACTCCAGGTGTGGTCTGACTAGTGCTGAGTGTAGGGAAGCTAGTACTTCACATGTTTTGGAAGTGATACTTATTTATTATTTTATTTTATTAAAACATTTCTATGCCTCCCCATTCGCCAAAGCCGCGGGGCAGCTCACAACATTAAGTTAAAATACAAACAATAAGTTAAAACAACTTAACATAACATTAAGTTAAAATGCTTGTAAAATACAAACATTAAGTTAAAATACAAAAAATAACAATATAAAATAAGTCGCCTTGGCCAGATAAAATCAAATAATATTAACAATTAAAATGACGCTTAAATAAAAAGGTCTTTGCCTGGCGCCGAAAAACAAATAACGACAAATAAATAACAACAATTAACAAATACTTCTGTTAATGCAGTCCAAAACAGCATTTGCCCTTTTTGCAGCTGCATCATGTTGTTGGCTCATATTTAGCTTGTGAGCTACAACAACCCCAAGATCCTTCTCAATTGCGGTACTTTGGAGCCAAGCGTTCCCCATCATTTATGCTGCCCATTCCTGGTGTAAGAGGTGCAGGGTAAGCTGTGCTGCTCATACAACTCAGAACTGGAAGCTTCACCACAGCTCCCTGCCTGCCCATGTCTGTCATCTGACATGGCCGTACCACTCTGCCAATTGGTAGAGCCAGACCTCAGCAGCATGCCATTTTGTGTGGGATCCATGCTCCACAATGGGGGAAGTGTTTCTGGGTTGTGCTTCTGTGCACATTTCTGCTCTGGGAAGCACATGTAACATCATTTGTCTTATATTATTCCAGTTATTCCAACATTTTTCCTCCTGTGTCCCTAAAGGTATAGGGTTTAGCAACTTTTAAAAATTTCAATAAAAATAGCAGTACTTCTTAGCATTTTATGTGAGGCCTGAAGGCATGCCTATAGCTACACCCAAGGCATGGTCCTGTGGGAATACCTGTAACGCTCTGAAGTTGGAATATCTGGAGCATTCTGTGACCAAGAGGAACATGGAAGTGAAGGTTGCCTCTGTGTTCCCATCTCTTGGTGAAATTAGATGACCAGTTTCATTTATCAGCTATAATTGAATGAAGCCACAGTTAAAGCATCTGTCCTACTTATTTCTTGTTGCTAAAATGTATGCTTGTACGAACTGGGGTGTGCGTGTGTATAAGAGATGAAGGTAGTGAAAGTTTGACATTCCTGAGATTCTTGAACCACAATATTGATCTTTTCCATGTAGGTACCAATGGCAAAGTATTCTGTCTTCTGGTTTGAGTGTGAAAGTGTGCATGCAAGCATATAGCAGGCTTAATCCCCCTTTGTCTTCTGAGCATTTTTCTAAGACTTTAGCTAGGCAATCCTGGCTAATGCCTTCTCAGTGACTGTGCAGGTTCTCTGTGTGAAGCACAGCCCAAGATTCACTTAGCTAGAGGGTGGGTGGGAGAACAGAGTGCTCACATGACAAACCCCCAGCCTAGGCAGATTTTTTCACTCTAGATAGTTGAAGGAATGTATGGGACCATGCCTTGGTTTCCTTGCTTTTGTTCTGGGCAACTGACACACCTATTTCCGCTGTCTGTCTGCGCCGGGATCGCTCCATCATGAGCTCACCTGTTCATAACTGTGCTTAGATTACAAGCCTTCTGAAGTTGCTGTAGGGCCGGTCTCTGGCATGGGAAATTCTAATCACAGACTTCTCACTCACCACTGTCTTGCAGTACAGCTTTCCTTCTCACTCCTAAATTTATATCCTTCCCATTCACTTATATCTTAATTTCTCTCTGAGCTTTCTGTTGTGGCAGTGCAGGAACGAAGTGGAAGTGGGCCTAGAGAGAGAGCAGGAATGAGTGGGTGAATTAATATCTCAGTAGGCTGTTGTTGCTTAATTTGGGCCAAAATGCCGCCTGTTTTCAGCACTCAATTTGTACAGCTGAATGTTACTGCTTTGTTCTTTTTTGTGAGGTAACAACAACATCTGGTTCTTGCAAACACATTTTCCACACAGTGTAACTCCTGCTCAACAGAGATATGCAGGCATATGCAATAGAATCCATCTGTTGTATAGGTTCACAGTTACCCAGGACAATCTCATATGTTCACCAGGAGCTCAGTGGAACAGCACATGCTTTCTAGGTTCTAGGTTCAATCCACCAAAGCTCCAGGCAAGCCTGGAAAAACATTCTACCTGAAACTTTAGAGAGCCTCTGCCTAACAGTGTTGACTATATTGGATCAGATGGACCAGGGACGTGACTTCCTTTGTTCTAAGGTTTGGCCCTTTCAAAGTTAGAACAGCTCTGCAGTCCTCACAGCTCCTTCTGCAAAGCCATAACACTGAGACTGGCTTATGTAATGGGGCATGGCTGTGCCTTGGATGACTCAAAAAGGATCACTGCATTGCTGTGCATTGTTCCTTCTCTCTCCATCCTGCCCAGCTCTGATTGCCGCTCGCTTCCTCCACCTGCTGCAACTCTCCATCTGGTGTTGCAAACCAGGCTTCCTCAATCTGTCATCTTCCGGGTGTGTGGGACTGCATCTCCCATCAATGGCCGTGCTGGCTGGAAATGTTGGTAGTTCCAGGCCACCACATCTGGGGGATGCTAGGATCGTTTCTGGGAATCTCTGTCGCTACCTTGCAGTGTAGTTTTCTGTTTGTTCCTTGAAGGGATATCCTTTCTCGAATTCTCACACATTCCTTACAAATGGCAGTTCTAGGAGTGCATCCTCCCAGGTATGATGTTGTGGTCAAAGGCTCAGGTCCACAGGCTTATTTTGTATATCATGGCAAGAGTTCCCTCACACTACTGGAAAATAGGACAAATCTGTGCCTGTCTTATGCACCTGGAGCTGGGGAAGGTGGATCAGCCCTGAGCTTGTGCTGTGCTGTGGAGGCACCGCAAGCATCCAAGAAGATACTGCTCCTCCCTTGCTCCTTTAGCTGCCAATAAGCATCAGTAAGTAGGCATGAAAAGGAAGGGAAAAAGTCCTATTCTTATAGCATTCTGATCATGAATCCTGTAGAGTGGAGAAAACACACAAAAGGATAAATAATGGGCTTCCTGAGGCATTTATTGTGCACACCTTTCCTTGCTCACGGTTGCTAATGGATTATTTAGATGATGTCGTGACCCTCCAGTTTTGCTTCTGTGTCTAACCAGAACTTCTGGCGAGTTTTTCTTACAGCAGAAAAATGCAGCATTTCACTGTGAAATGAAAGAAAGTGCAATTTCCTGTTGTGCATTCTTGCTTTTCCACTACATCGCTCTGCTACCTAGAGGTTCTCTATTATCCTTATCATCCACATTACATTTATATCCCACCTTTTTCCTGTTGTGAGGAGCTCAAGGCAGCTTACATTGTTCTCTACTCCATTTTTATCTTCACAACAACCCTGTGAGGTAGGTTAAACTGCAAATGAGTGACTGGCCCAAAGTCACCCAGTGAGCTTCATGACTTAGTGAGGACTAGAACCTTGATTTCCTGGTCCCCATTCTGACACACTACTTGTCATACCACACTGACTCCTGGTGGAAAAGCAGGAAAGGCAATGCTTCTTGTATAATGTTCATTTCTCAGTTCTATGATAAAACCAAAGTAGATACAGTGGATTAGCAACCGATTAACACTCTTGAGTAGATTAGTTTAATTTGCTCTTTTTGTTTTGCATAAGTCTTTCTTCCAAATATCCTTTCTTCTTAAGTGATCCTGAATGTGTCCTCAAAAAGTGAAATGATTGTATGGAAATCTTATATCCTTCTTTAGATGAGCTGCAGTACAACTCCCATCACCCCCAGCCAGTGCTGCTAATGACCGTGCTGGCTGAGGATAATGGTATTTGTGGTCCAATACATCTGGAGGACACTGTCTTCCAGGACACTCTGTACACCTTGAAGCTCTGTCTCCAGAAATGGCAGATGAGTCGTTGGGTCAGAAATTCACTCTTTCCATGCTCAGATGTATTCCCTTTAAAAAAGTTATGTGTTTTAAGGACAAGCTTTCACATTCAAAACCTGTTCTGGAGTTGGCCCCTTTCCAAGCTAAGCCCCGTGTGTCCTCCTCCTGCTGCTTCCCTAGCACTGGTCAGTGCAGTGGCTCTGAGCCATCTTTGTTTCCTGCACCTTTCAGGTAGATCAACTGAAATGCAGAGTCAGTGGCATGGAGGAGGAGTGTGCCTTGCTGAGGAAACAGGCCCTGGCAGCTCCCCAGCGAGAAGTGGAGGATCACAGCCTTGCCGATACTGTCTCTGAGCTGCGGGCTGAGAACCAGCGGCTGATGACTTCACTTCAGGAGCTGCAGAATGCAGTGCAGGTACCTGTCGAACACGGGTGTTTGCCTGGATGCCAGCACACGGGAAAACGGGTTGCATCACCGCCAGTATCTCTGCTCTGGCATGTAAGCTTCTCCTGGATGGGGAGAGCCACTGGCCGGTTCACATCACTGCTGCAGCTTGTTGAAGCTGTGGTGAATCGCGGTGTGTGGCAATGGCTATTGTGAATATTCAGGCCACAAGGAGGATCCACTGGGACAGATTGTGATGCCTGAATCTAGTAAACGTGGGTTGTTGGGCTGCTGCTGTGGTTAGCAGACCACCCATCAGCCATGAGCTGGAACCGGAACCCAGAGGGCACCTTTGACCCACAAAGCCTGGATCCATTTTACCTGCAGAACCACAGGGGCCCAGAAGGTTATTCATTTGTTGCCATTCTGTACCATCCAACAGCTAAAGCTCTCTGGGCAGTTCACAAAATGAAACCTTGGAACTGTATCATACACAAACATAATGGGTGGGTTCACATGACACATTAATCCCTCCTGAGAATTTTATCGTGTGCTACAGGTAAAATTCTCTTGCTGATGCTAAAAGGAGACAGGATTGCTCCTGAGCAATTGTACTTTCCCTCCTGCATCAGCAGAAGCCTGGGAGAAAATGATGGCAGCCATGTTTTGCCAGCTGTAATCTTTTAGAGTTCCTTGATCAGAACTACAGCATTTTTTGTCCTCTCTGACCCAGGGACTCTTGAACATGTTGGTTTGACAATGACTTACCTGCAGTGGGTTATTTAAACCCTACAACCATTCATGGGCAATGGGGAGGGACTTTTAAAAGCCACCCCAAAGGAGCAGTGCTGGCTTTGAGCAACTTTTCAACTCACTGTGGCTTGTAATATTATAAGTCATGTTGAGTTACTGTCTATCCAAACCCAGTCAATGTAACAACCTAAGTTCAGAATGGAATAAATCAAAGCAGAAACCAGTAACAGTGCAAAATTTTAAAAGTGGCAACATGGTTTTTTTTTAAAGCTGAAGGACTAAAAACCCTGGGAGAATAAAAAGTGTCTCGCCTTGTATTGAAGAGCACCACAATGTAGGTGCCAGGCAAGCCTCTCGGGGGCGCATTCCACAAGCGGGATGCCACGGCTGAAACAGCTTTCAGCTTGGTAGTTGTCCAGCTTGCCTCATTTGCCAAGGGCACCCAGACAAAGGCCCCTGAAGATAGTCTTGTACTCTGATCAGGACTATATGATACTTCTGGAGCTGGACTTTTGCAGAACCTTTTTTGAGACACCCTCTCACAGTGTCCTGGACTATCTTGACATGTGATTATTATGCCTTGTCTTTGCAAAACATGTCACGTTCTCCTCACATCTTTCACACACATCTTTCAGGGCTCACATTCTACCTCAGTATCCCCTCAACTGGGCATTTCCCATGCTTTGCTTCAGAAAGGGAGATGTGCAGAAGAGAGCAACTTTCTACAGCAAATAGCCTATCCCAGCTAGGTGCTCTCCACATATTACGCAGGAGATGAAATATAGTGCCTCCAGTGCTGGATCAGGGCCAGGGTTCGTAAAATGCTAAAAATAAAATATGTTTAAAGGAAGGGCCTCTGGTGTTGGCTCAGACGCTGCTAAAATACCGATGGATGGTGTGAACAGCTGTGGATTTCAGCTGTTCAAGTGAGGGAGACTGCTTGCTGGTATCTGGTGCAAAATCCTCTCCATCTTACTTATGGATAATATGTGGACGTGTCATTTTAGAGTGTTACTCTGTTTGTGTTTTTAAAAGGTATCCTATATTTCAGAACTCTAATGGTTTCTGACATCTCTTATTTGTTAATGCTGTTTCTACAACTTTATCTCATAACTTCATGACTTGTGTTACTTCTTAAATCCTGGAGAAAACTGCTTAAATATGTTCTCAGTTCAAAATTCTGTCTCTCTGTCCCCATAAAACCTTGAGGCTTAACCAGAAGAATATATAAATTTTACTTGGGAAGGGAGTGGGGAAAAAAGGGGAAAAAGAAAGAAGTTGACTCAGAATGCAGCATCTGGATACAATCAGTTATATAAATCTATTACATGCTCAGCAAAATGTTGATACTGCCATTATACTGTATAATTTTGACTTAGAGTGGTTTCAGAACTGGTCCCATAAAGTATGAAATTATAATGTTTTTATCTTGGAAGACATGAGCCCATTTCTCCGTGTTCATAATGAGCCATAAAGCATCGCTTAGTTATGACATTTTGACTGTACAGTGTCAATCTGACACAGCTTGGCTCTTTAGTTCATCTTGGAGAGAGAATCATATTTTTCCCTGCTCTGAGCCCTCATATCAGTCATTTATAATTTGGTCAAGACTACAGCTGCCAGCTCTGATCTGGGCTCTACATTATCTGATTTGAATGCCACTGTGGTTCATTGGTTCTAGCAGCTTTCCCCATTCTAGTGCCTTGCAGAGGTTTTGAACTTGTACTCCCATCAGTCACAGCTAGTATGCCTGATGGTCAGGTTTGCTGGGAATGGTAAGCCAAAACCCCTGAAAGGCACCAAGCTGGGAAAGCCTGAGTTGAACCAGGCCGGAGAAGAAGTTGCAAATCCCCACTCAACCACAAAAGCTCACTAGGTCAATATATTTTGACCTCACCTACTTCATAGGGTGGTTGCAAGAATAAACATATGGAATGAGTGGAAGATAAAATGGAGGAGGGAACAACCATGTGCCCTGCTTTAATCCCCTTGGAAGAAGTTGGGAAGGAAAGAGGCAGTTGTTCTTGGCGTGCATTTCAGGGTGACATGGACTCTTCAGGTGAGGAGGGTGGGGCCTGGGAAATGAGCCCTCCAGACATAGAAATGGCAGAGGGGAAGAGCTTATCTCAGGGCCACGGTTTCCAGGTGTTCAGGGTGTGGAAGAGCTGGGAGGGGGCAGGGGAGAGGAGGGGCTGCATACAGCTGGGGGGCTGGCCTGTCTCCAGAGGGGTGGGGTCAAGGGCTACTCGAAAGGAGGGCTCTTAAAAATAGTTTCTAGGATGGGTTTGGCAAACCGCTCTGTGCATGCTCTGAGACCTTTTCTTAGCTGGCTGTAGATTGCTGATTGTACCTTGGAAGTAAAGAACTTTTGTCATCAAACAGCAGTCTGTTGCTTTGAAAGAGAGAAGGGGGAACCTAGTTCCCAACAACAGGTGAGATCTGCATGCTGTAAGCAACGAAACAATCCATTGATGGCTGTTGGAACTTTGCTGGGGTAACTCATTGTTGCAGTGTCCACCTCTACCATCATGCTGGAAACGGGACGGCTGGGGAGCTTCCACACTGATGTTGGACACCTATATGAACAGCTAGGTCTGGCGCATAAACGCTCCTGGTCATGGAGAGCCTCTATAGACAGGCAGTGCGACTCGTCACAGTGAAGAGCAGAGTCAGGGTGGCCAGCCCAACCATTAGGCGTGGCGAGGCTGATGTTTCAGGCAGCTGATTTCAAAGGGCAGCAAATGTGTTAACTGTTGTTGTTGAGCAGGGCTTTTCTGCCTCTCTCCCTAAGCAAAAGTGAAGGGACCCCTAACCGAAATATCTCAGTAGCACCCACAGCAGGCTCAAAGTCCCCAAATTCTTTCTTGGGCAAGGGGAAGCCTCGGTGGTTAGAGGGGCAGAAGTCTCTGTGAAGGTGCAGTGTGGACGTGCCTGTGGGAGAGGACCTGAACACCCGCAATGGATGGGCGTGGAACACGCAGGGCAATTTTTCTGTTCTGGCGTTCCCGAAGGAGATACGGCGGATTGCCCCGCTGTTCTGACTGCTGCCCTTTGCCCAGTTCATCAGGTTCTCCTTGATGCAGCTCATCCCAGCATCAAGTCATGGTGCTCTTTTGTTGCTTAGAAGGCAGGTGAGGGCCAAGTGCCGGGCTCTGAGAGGATCCTGCTAGATATTTTGGAGCACGACTGGAAAGAGGCACAAGCTGACCGACAGGAACTGTGTCAGAAACTGGATTCTGTGCAAAATGAACTGCAGTGGGCAGAGGAACTGAGAGATAAGGTAAGATGCACTGGTGAAGTTTTAGGCTTTTAACTAGCCAGATCCTTTGCAGTTCCTTTCTAAGAAAGATTGGCTTCTTCACATTCTCCCCCTCCCCCAGGGCTTTCCTTTCTCTGCCTTCCTCTGTTTTCTTTTACCTGACAACTTGCTGGCACAACAGAATTGTGCAAATGCCCCAGAGTTTCATGCCACCATCCCCATATATACCAGACTTTACATCTTAAGGGGGAAAACACTAAAATCATTGTTAAGCATGAGAGAGGCCCTGGGGGAGGAAGACATTGTGTAAAGCTCTTGTAAGTGACGAACTGTGAATGCACAATGAATGCCATGTGTAGAAAGGTTGACAAATTCCCCACTGGGGTTAGGATGTATTCAATCTTTAATGCAGGGCTGGGGAACTTTTGGACTGTGGGATATTCTGCAGAGCTCTAGACTTTTCAGTCTGGTTCATTAGACTCATCTCAGGTCCTGAACCCTGCTCCATGTTTCTGAGGCTGGTACTCCATTCCCTTTTGGCTGCAAGCAAAGGTGAGAGACATATTTGTAACTCCACCCACTTCTGCCTCTGGCCCTGCCCACTGTTGGAATATGGACCATGCTAGGTTTTGACAGAGATAAAGCAGATCTTGGCAGGAAAAAGGGTCCCCATCCATGCCAGAAAAGGGGATGCTGGGGCTCAAAATGGCCAGGAACCCTGTAAGCCTTAAATCCCAGTTTGAGGACTATTGTGGTTCCTGAGAGGTGGCAGTGGCAGGAAACATCTGCATATGTTCTGTTTTTCTGCTTGATACTGCTTGATTCTGCCTGAATCCTGCTACTGAAGGTCCCTTTCCTAGGGACCCTTAAAAATCTGGAGATAGCGCTGATTGCTGGCCTAAACTTCCCTCAGTGTAAGCCTTACATATGTACTTGGAAAGTATAATGCTCTCTGCTTTCCCTCTCTCAGTACCTGCATGATGTGGAGGATCTGCAGTTGAAGTACCAGACCCTGCAGAAGAACTGTGACCTGTACAAACACAGGATGAATACTGTGTTGGCTCAGCTGGATGAGATCGAGAAGGAAAGAGATCAGGTGGATTTCTTAGCTCCTGAAATCTTTCCTTTGTTAGAAGTGGGAGTCTCAGGTAGATGGTACAAGCCCTCTGTCATCAACCTTGGCTGCTCAGGTCTATAGACAGGTGGTGGTTTCCAGTCCCTTCCTTGCCTGTGCAATTAACAAAAGAAAGCAGAAAACAAAGGAGAGGCATGCTATCTGGAAGCACGGAATTGCTAACCTGTGCCCTTGATCTAGCCTGTTACGCCAACTCCCCATGGAAGTGCATGGCCCTGCAGGGGAAGCGCTGGGCTTCATGTAATATTATGTCAGTGAGGAATGTTTGCCTGATTGTTCAGTGTCTTGGGCAGACATTGTCCCAAAAGGTGACCTGCAGAAATTCAAAATAAACAAAGCGTACCATGGGGTGCTTCACCTCTTTCAGTGCCAAATCCAGTTTAAGAGGAGCTTTGGGAGTTGCATTGCCATGGCAGACAGGGCCAAAGGCAAAGGGGAGTTCCAGAATACCAGCCTATTTTCGTTTAGAGCTCTCACTGGCAGGAACTAAACCTTGGGAGAGACAATTCAGCCTTTCAGTTTGTGTGGGTGGGGGGAGTGGGGGAATGTGCAAAAGCCTGGAAACCACAAAATGTTTGGCAGGCAGGGGAAAGTGTGTGGGGCCAGGTACCAGATATCCCAATAATCGGGGGCAGAGATTCCTTTTTCTGTCTGTGTTCCTCTTCCATGGCTACTAAAAAACAAATGTATTAGGTAGCATGAGATATACACAATGTTGCTTAATTTGTACAATATATTCAGAAATTGGCTTTTAAAAAGAGAGCAAAAAAAAAAAAAAAGCCAATGGTGTGCTTAGTTCTGCTTGTTATCCCATCTGCCTGGGGTATATTGGCCTCCCCTACAGAGCTGCATTTCTTTCAGGCAATCCAGAGCCGAGATGGCATTCAGCTGCAATACTCCCAAAGCCTTGTTGAGAAGGACCAGTACCGTAAACGGGTCCGGGCCTTGGAGGAGGAGCGAGATGAGTTGCTGAGCAAACTTACGCAAGCTGAAGGCAAGATTGGCACCTTGGAAGCACAGCTGCAGCGATGCAACTGCACCAGGGGCCTGGCCAAGAAGGTGTGTTTAAAGAAGGACGTCACTGATAGAAAGGAACGGGTTGAACTGCCGTAGCGATGTGTAACTGCTGCCTACCTATGCCAGGATTATTCTGACATGTGCTTTAGAAGGCAGCAGGGCCTAGGGCAAGATCTGAAAGGTACATGATGCAGCCACCTGGCTGAAAATAAGCAAGTTAGATGGCTGAGTGGCTTCTGGGTGGACAACAGCTTGGGAATTCTGTGCCTGCCACCTTGACTTAGGAATATGAGAAGAGCTGAGGCTTAAATATGGGATGAGACTAAAAGCCCATCTGATCCAGTGTTCTCTTCCTGCAGTGGTCAACTGGATGCCGCAATGGGGAAGCCCACAACTAGAATGCCATTGCAAGCTGTATGTCGGCATACTGCCTCCCACATAGCAGTGGCTTCCTGCCACCATTCAGACTGAAGATAGACAATAGTTCTTGCCTTTATTTCATTCATTATTATTTCATGCATGTACTTCATAATAGCCAGAGCTCTTTGGGCCGTTCACAGCAAGGAAACCCTCAGAGAGCTGAAGGCATTGGGAAAGTGACTCTGTTGCCCAGAGCCTGCAGGTGTGTTGTTACCCCAGTATTCCTCTGAACAGGATTTGTAGATTTGTATTAATACTCAGACCAGATACACCAGTGGGGCAAATGCATGCACCATGGGCTGGGATTTGTGGCAGGCCAGCTTTGACTCTGCAGAGAGCCAAACTGAAAACCTCCTTACTGCCCATTATGTGGACTGTGCTGGTCCCGTGCTCTTTCCTGGCCTGTGTTGGGCTTTCCTGCGTCAGGTGCCGGCAGGTGAGTGGCCAGTGTGGGCTAGTGCTGGAAGGTCTTTCTATAGCAGGGTGTGCTGTCTTTGTCCTCAGCCTGATTCCTCAGTGCCATGGAGTCTGGGCTGGCCATCCTTGGACATCTGCCGAGACCTACACCCTGGTGAAGAGCCAGTAGCCTCTGGCCCAGCTTTCCAGCTTCTTGCTATCCATACCCATCCTCTGGTCCCATGACAGGAGCAGTGAGCAGGGAATGCAAAGAAGACTTAAACTCTTATTGCTCTAACATGCTTTGCAGTGCTGTGTAGTGGTGTAGGCAACTCATGGTGATGGTCCCTGCAGCTGCACTCTGGGAAGAGCCCAAAATCCAGGGGGCTGTGTTGATCCATGCTAACAAACCCATTGGAATAGTTCTTTTCTCCATCAGGAGCAGGCCTATCATAAAGCAAAGGGCCAGCCAAGGAATCCCAAAATCCTTCGCAATGAGGAACAACAGGTGGTTGCAGGAAGAGTTCCTTCCCCCTTGGCCGTGAGGAGTGCAGCTTCGCTCAGAAGGAACGGGAGCCTGGGCTGGGTGGGGGCTGGGGGCAGAGGTGGTCAGTGTTCCCCCCACCACTGGGCCCTGTCTCCACAGTGCCCCTGAGCCTGGTCCAGTTTTGAATGTGGCACTAGCTCTGAGAAGCACAATGAAAACCTCCATATGTTACTCAGAAGTAAGTTCCTCTCTGTTCAATGGGTTTACTTCCAGGGAAGTATGTAAAGGTTCCCAGCCTTGCTTTGGTCACCATCTCTCCGTTGTGCAGCCTTGTGGCACAATTGCCTGTTGCAGCTGCTTCGTTTCAGTGGTGTGAGTCCCAAGAGGAAGGGAGGTCTATCTAACACCCTGCTTCCTTCCCCCGCTCCCTAAAATAATGGCAGTATGCAGGTTCATGCAGGCTTCCAGGTTGAAAGTGTGGTTTGTAGGCCGGTTTAAGCCTCCATGCCTCTTTCTTTAGGAATGCTCTGCCGCATTGGGAACTCCTTTGTTCTTTCACCTCTTTCCAGATGTGCTCCTCTGCCCATTCGCTGTGTTCCATCCTTAGTAGCACTTGGAGTGTGATAGAGAAGCCTTCAACCCTGGATGATGGGGCTCTTGATACTCCAGGCATCCCTGACATCTCCTTTCCTTGTGACAATATAAGCCAAGATGTGGTAAGTGGATGATTGTGTGCACCAAGATGTTGCTTTGCGTTTGTAGAACTGGACAACCTGGAGAACATTAGCCTAATCTGCAGCATCACTGGGAGATGGCCTCTTGGATTTCCCTTCCTAAGGTCATAACTCAGTCTAGAGGTGCAAGGATGGGGAATCTGAGATGTCCTCTGCCCCTTGGGATGCACTCTCAAGGACCATAGGAATTAAGGGGACTTATACATGTTTGCAGCTCTTAGCATTCTCTAGGTAGCCAGCCAGCTGGGGGTCAAGACTTTAAAAGCCTGGAGAACAGGCGTAGCCTGCTGCTGAAATAAGAGTCTTGCAGATGCCAGGCAAGATTCCCTTGCAAGAGGATTCCAGAGTTATGGAAGGGTTGCTGCCAGAAAAGCCCCCTCTTTTCATGCTTTCCTGAGTCTCGGAATGAGGGGGCAATAGGCATAAAAATACCTGCATGCCTTAATTACACCTGCCCAGCCTGGTATCATTCAGATGCGTCTGACTATAGCTTGCATCATGTACAGCAAACATGGCCATTCTGGCGGGATGATGGGAACTGGAGTCAGGGAAGGCTGTCCTACAGGTTTCTGTGGATGTGATTAGGATTAGGTAAGTCATGTGCTCCAAACAACTTCTGGATTTATATTTTAACCTATTGGTGATCTCCCTCCCCACCTTTCTCCTCCTGGCTCTTTTATGTGATGTACCTTCTAAGGAGTCCTTTAATGCCCATGAGCCCCTATCAGTGATTAAACTGCTGATAGCCACCCCAACTCTTGGGATTGGGCAGGACATAAATAAGCAATGAAAATTGTGTGTGTGAGATATTGTCACAATTCTCAGCCTCTCCGTTTGCACTGTAAGGTAGAGAAAGACTGCAGTTTTTAAGCTGAGTTCTGGAAATCCAAAGGCATTAATAATTTTGTACTCATCATCCCTCGGATCTCTGCCCCGCCTTGTCCAAGGTGGTACCATCCAGGTGTTTTGGATTGTAACTCTCAGAGTTCCTGATCTTCGCTTGATTGGTTGGGATTTTTTTTTGCAAGGAGACAAGGGGGATTACAGAATCCCCCTCCTCCTTTCCATTTTATCCTCACAACAACCCCTTGAGGTTGGATAGGCTGAGAGTGAGCTTCCTGATCGAGTGTGGAGTAGAACCCAGATCTCTGGAGTTCAGGTCAGCACTCTCTGCACTATGCCCCACTGGACATGCTGGCTGGAGCAGATGGGATTTGAAGTCTGAAGGATCTGGAGGGCACTGGGTTGGGAAAGGTAGCTGTGTTCCTTCATTTTCCAAGTTACTTTTCCCATCCCTTTTCTCCTTGCCTGAGCCCTTAAGGTGAAATTGCAGATGGAGGAAAGCCTGCTCAGAGTGCATGCACAGTGACTCTCATAAGGCAATCCCCTTCCAGAAAGTGGGGCCAGTGACCAGCGATCAATATGGTCTCCCACTCTTGTATGCCTTTGTAAAGGAATCCGTCAGCTGCAGTCAGCATTCTTTTCTCAGCTGGCTTCCAGGTGGAGGGGAGCCACTCAGTGCTCTGGGTCCAATCTAAATGGTAAAATCTGAAATGTCTTGGAGAAAAATGCATTTGCCTTTACAGTGTGGGTGTATTCCAGAGTCGCATTGCCACAACTGAGAAGGCGTTCTCTTTTGTAGCCGCCCACTTAATTTCATTTGGCTGGGATGTGCAGAGCAGGGAGTCTGGAGATGCCTGCTAGATCCAGTTGTATATCGCATACGTCTGTTGCACAATTTAGCACTTGTGTTTGACTTTTAAAAGATTGGGCTGAACGGTAAATAAGGAACATTCAATATATTCTGAGAGTAGCTTTTAGTGTTAGTGTGATTAACGTAAATCATGCATCTAATTGGACTGCGCCTTCCAATAATTCCTAGCCAGAATTGGCCATGCTCTCTGGGAATTATGGGTGTTTCAGTCTAACACATCTGGAAGGTTTCAGGTTGGGGAAGGAGGAACCCTCCCCAACATGGTGCTCTCCAGATGCTTTGAACTTCAACACTCATCAGCCCCAGCCAGCATGCCTGAACACTGGAAGTTGTAGGCTGAAACAGCTGGGGAGCATCCTATAATTCTAGTGAGTACTGGTTTATAGGATTAGATGGAAGCACTGCTAAGCCAGTGGAACAGGAGGTGTGCCACCAAGTTCAAAACCAGACTGGTGCCGCCCCTCTCATGTGCCAGTGGAACACTGTGGTGGCAGAGCTGAATGGCTAAAACAGGGCATGGGTGGAAAGGTACACTTTGCCCTTTGTCTTTGCTCAGACAGACATGTGTCCATATTCAGCTAGATTCAATTGATTAAAGCTTACCTGATTTAACTGAATGACAGCTGTAGCTGAAGAAAGTGAGAAGAGGAAGTTTGGGGTGGAGGAGACTAATTTTAAGGTATGCATTTGTATATGTTATTCCTCTTCAGGATGTGTCCCCCGACACAGAAAAGGAAATAAACCGCCTTTCCATCTTCCCCTTCCCTCCCTGTGCTGGCTCCATACTTCGACGACAGCGTGAAGAGGGACTGGCTCCTATCAAGAGGTGACAGCGGGAATCCCAGGCAATGGGAGTTCCCCCTCCCTCCCTCCTAGTCGCTTGCATTGCAGGCTTCCTCATAAAGAAGAGAGCCTCTCTGACTACCAGATGTGGCTTCTTTTCACGGGGATTGGGGAGAGCACACGGTGCGCTCCCGGGCGCGTTCCAGCGGCTCAGGGGCCTCGGGCGAGTTTGCCCCAGTCGGGTGCCGAGGTTGCAAAGCCTGCGGCTAGGAATGGGGTGGCCCCTCCAGGTTTTCACTGGAATTGTAAGACTGAACGTGTGGAAATTGTCCCCCTCCCATTGCCCCTAGCTTGGACAGCTCAGTTCCTCCCCATCCGTAAGGCTTCCCACTGCTTCACCCTCTCTGCCACTCTCACCTTTTCCTCAAGAACACTTTTTAGGAAATAGGTAGGATAGCAATTTGCAGAGGACAGGAGAGGGAGCTGGGGGAGGCCCAGGAGGCCATCCAGGGTGGCTGCATGAAGCCCCTACAGGACACAGCCCACGCCACATGGCTCTCGGTTCTCTTTTCCAGCAGCTCACTGCTGCCTGCCAGCTTCTGCTGCCTGAGACAACTGCCTTACCCTGCCTTAAAAGCAGAACTGCCCATGAGTAGACGGGGATTTCTCCCCTCTTCCTCCGATTTATATCCTGCTTTTTTCTTACAGTGACCTCCAAGCAGCTTACATTGTTCTTCTCCTGCTGCTCTCAGTCTTATCCCCATGACAACAGCCCTGTGGACTGAGAGTTTGTCACTGGCCCAGAGTCACCCAGCTGGCTCCATGGCTGAGTGGGGACTAGAACCCAGATCGCCTGAGTCCCAGTCCCAGGCTCTTAACCACTACACCACAGTGGCTCTCAAAAAACCAACAACTACGCTAGTTTATGTATTCAACAATGCCCTGCTCTGAACTGTTGAAGGCATCAAAAGGCATAATTTTTGAAGAACAGTGTGGAGATAGGCTGATGGTTTTGTTCCTTGTAAAAATGGGAATTAATGCCTCCCTTTCTGTGTTCCTTTATGTCTTCAGCCAGTCTTATGGGTCCTTCGGCAGCATGGAAGACTTGACAGGTATTGCTAGCCCCGGTTTTCCATTACTGTGTGATGATGTGAGGAGGAGACGACGTCCCTCTGCTAGATGAGCTGCACGGCAGTGTGCCCACTAGGGGGCACCCTTGCCCCACACTTCTGCCTGCCTGCCTGCTCTGGCAGCACCTTTGGGGGCTCGCTAGCCTCATGCATGCATGCATGGGCAGCTCTTAGGCTATTCCGGTCTGGTGTTTAATTTATAGAGGGTTTTTATTTGACAATGAATTCAATTCAGTTTCAGAGGAGTAGGGATGAGATAAATGCTTCTGCTTCTGGCTGTTATCGGTTCTTGTTGACGGGCTATAAATTTCTACTGTATGTCCGACTGTATATCTTGGGCTTGGCTAGATTTGTGGCATTTTCCACCAATGCATCAGCCCAGGCAGACTGGCATATCTACAAAAACTGTCTGGCTTTGCCATTCAGGTGCTAAAAATGCAGAAGTTTCGCCTGGAGCCTATTAAATAGAATCCATGTTACTCTCAGGAGGATTCAGAATCAGACATGTTCACCTTCAGGGGAGCCCAAATCACTCCCCTCCCTACTTTCCCAGATGGAGGATGTAGTGCTCCCATCATCCAACTCTGACCTAGCAGCTTCTGCTGTCTCTGAGCCACATTGGATCATGAGATGCAGAAACCAACACTGGCCCTTTAAGAACTGTAGTCCAGTAGGGGTGGAATCATGGATAGAACAGGCACTGCCAGCCTTCTTAAGGCCTCAGCTGGCTGCAGCCCTTTGCTAAGACAACCGCTTCCTATGGGTGACTATACCAGCATAGTTTATGTAGTATATTTCCCAAGGACCTGCCATGCTTAACATGATGCCAAAAAGATTGTGTGTGCTGTTGTGCCACCTCCTTCCCTGGGGCCTCTCGTCCAGGCAGGCCAGATTGCTTGTTCTGTGTGAAGGCGTACACTGTGCCCTTGCTTGCATGGCTGGATCTTTAAATGTTAGCCCAGCTGTGTGGGAGCTGTTCAGGAGAGGAGCCATGGAGTTACAGGCTTTTCCTGTCCCACCTGCTTCAGTGCTATCACCACACCTGCTCTAGAGCAGGGGTCTCAAACTCGCGGCCCGCGGGCCAAATGCCGGGACGGGCAGGGCATGAGGGACAGGCCCTGCGGCCTTCAAAGCGCCAGCAGCGCCCGGGCCGGCCGCGGGATGAGCGGCCCACCACCACTGCGGTGGTGGAATCCTTGATGCGGCCCAGCCTCACCCAGACTCTACTTCCAGCGGCCGCCAGGGAAGTTGAGTTTGAGACCCCTGCTCTAGAGCCCTTTGGATGCAGGTTAATAGGTGACTCTTGGATGTTTTCTGTGGTGACCTGTTTTCCATCTTCCTCTCTTCCAGGCAGTGTGACCACCACCGTCTCATCCGTCAGGTCCCCTTCCTCTTCCAGCAGTGCGCACAGCAGGGCAAAGTCAGAAATTTGCCTGTCCAGCATCTCCGACCAGAATTTTGCCAGGAGGTCTGTTTGCCTTTCACATCATCCCCTCATGGTTTCTAGAAGCAGTTTTATGATGCTCCAGAGACGCCTGCAATTGTATAGTCAGGCCTGGGGCAAGAAAATATGGATGCAGACCTAATGGGTATGAGAAACAGCATATCGGGAAACAGTGTCCCTTGAGTTGGTGAATCATTGCTGAAAATGTGCCCCGAGGAAGGATTTCCCGAAATTCACTGGACCAGCAAATCTCTCTTTTTAGCATCTGGAATTTCTTTCCCCTTCCTCTTCTGTTTGTGCTGCCAGCCCATTTAGTTGCCACTGTCGTTGCTTCTGCTGTGGAGGATCCAGCATGACCCACTGATGCTTGTCCTGGCACTTGATGGGCATGTACAGCAATTCACTGGTGGTAGCAGGACGCCTCCTGCAGGGCAGACCTCAGCCCCCACTCCCTCTCCTGGCAGAGATCAATGGGGCTCCCTGTATCCTGCTGATTATGGCACAGATGCTTTGTGGAGATTTCAGCGCCTCTCTCTTTGTCGTTGTCTTCTCCCTACCATGCAGATCTGTTGTGCTGCATTTGTCTAGTGCAGGTCCCCTGAGCATTCCAGCGCCCCAAAGCAGGGGTCTTGCTGGGGACATCTCCATCCTGGGAGGAAACAGAACAGGGATTTACATCCAGTGGGTGAGACCAGGCTCCGAAGTGGAGAAGGCAGGACTCCGAGAGGGATGCCGGCTGCTAGAGGTATGAATGGATGAATGTGAAATCATTGCTGACTTTTGAGCAGAAAGCATTTGCGAAGGAAGGGGGGAAGTTGTAGGACTAAACCAGGGAGCAGCATAGGCTCCTCTCTATTGTCTCTTAGGGTTACTGGGTGCTCACCCTGCTTAGACCTGAGATGTATAATGCAGGGTGACACCTAGTGGCTGAGCTGTATACTGCGTGAATGGTTTCAGAGGTGACTTAAAGGCAAAGATTGGAATCCTACATTGCATATCTGTGTTTATTAACTGGTGAGTCACTCAACTGGCAGACCTCCTTGGGATGGTTTACAGTCCTTAAAGTAAACAAACACCCACCCCAAACCAAAATAACCAAAACAAATACAACAATGAAAATATCAAAATATTAAAAAGCTAGCACTAAAGATTATAAAGAGCAAAGGGTTAAAGATTAAATGCCAACTAGAGCAGGCAGGTATTTATTTGGCAAGACTCCCTGGGAAGGACAATCCTCAGATAGGGGGCCACTACAGAGAAGGCTGTTCCCTTTGGAGCCACCTGTTACACCATTATGGGAAGTGGGATTGAGAGAACTTAGCCACTGGGTAGGAGCACACCCCTGTGCATGAGCCCCATAGAATTCAAGGGGATTTAATTCTGTGATAGAATTTGGCCCTATGCAATACTAATCTCGGGATGAGTTTGTTCATGGTTTATTGACATGTGGTTTGTCAACATGTGGAATTGGTAGCGCTTCTGTGTGGATACTGCTGCCTATTCCCACTGCTTTGTTGGTCAGTCTTAAATGTATGGCTTGGTGCAATCACAGGACTGCACTAAATAATACTGAGTATTTGAGAAGGGGCCAGGGCTCAATGCTAGAGTGCCTGTTTCCTTTGCAGCTGTTCCTAGGCTCAGTTTTCAGCACCATTGAGAAGGGCTAGGAGAGAGTCCAGCCCGAAACCCTGGTGAATCACTCTCAAACTTTGCAGGCAGTATTGAGCTGGGTAAACCAATGCTTTGACTTAATTTAAGACAACTATCTTCATCATTGCAACTGTTACTGTTACTATTAAATTTTATTTCTGTGCTGCCCAATGGCCAAAGCTCCCTGCATGAGTCAGAACAGTTCATAAGCATACACTCTTAAAACATTTAGGATTAATGAACTTATATTCCTTATGACAATCCTGCAAGAAAGGTCAAGTATTTTTATAATGCTCTTTTTACAGAGAGCACATTGAAAGAGAGCTTTTCCCCAGCTCCCAGGAAGTTCATGATGCAAGACGGGAATCCAGTGCTGGGATTCGGAGCTCAGTTTCTTAGCTCTCTACAAAGGGGTTGCTTGTCCCGTGTGTGTGGACAGCTTGAGGAACATGAGTGGGAGGGTGTTACTCCATCCGTGCCCGGCTTCTGAGTTCTCCTCCACGGGCTGCCAGCTAGGCCCTCTATGAGAAGAACTGGACTTGATGGGCCCATGGTCTGACCCAACGTGGCTCTTCTTGTGTTCTTCTTGTGCCTGACCAACATCTCTGCAGTGCCTCGCCTGTATTTACCCATCACTGGCTGCCATCATTTGCTGTAGCTTGGAGCACAGGAGGCAAAGTGCCATTGGGTAGAACCCTTATGCAGCCCATGCCACTGTCCTAGTGACCTCGATTCGTGCGGCTGATTGCTTGTCTTGTCCTCTTGCTGACTCTCCAGACAGTGTCCTGGTACTCCAGTGTTGACATGGGTGTCAGGATGCCCTTGCCTACAGCCTCCCACCAAACAGAGATTCAAATGATTTTGGTGGCTTGTAAGCAAGTCTCACATGCGTTCAAGATTGCCACCCTCACCAGCAAAGCCTGTTTTTAAGATCATCCCAAGTTGCCGTTTGCCTTTTCTGTAGTATTCAAGATTACAGAAGAATCAGACGAAGAGGTAGACACAGCTTCTTGGCCTAAATGTATTATTAGAACACTAATGGTAGTTGTTCCACGTACCTTCTTTCTGTTATGTTTCTGTGGCAGCTTAGGGGGACACAGATAAATGGGGAGGTGCTCTCTCTGGAGAACTGCACACGGGAGGTGGCTTACCTGAGTCTTTTGCACTGGGATGATCCATCAGCTCTCCTCTTCTTGCCTGATATGACAGGTAGGCTATTGTAAGCATACCTGGTACTTGTGTTTATCTTGGGCTCATCTGGGCTGCCAAGGCAGTGTCTATTTTGTTTATCTGTGATTGGGTTGCAGAAACAAATAACTGAATGTAAAGCCTAGAATACCTTATCTTACAGATTAGATATTAAGTGTCTCTCTCCCCTCCCCTCTCCCTGTTTGGAGAGAGAGAAAGAGAGAGAAGTTTCTAGTCCTTATGGTAGCAGAAAGAAATCTTGGAATACTGAGGTAAGAATGATCCTGTTATCAGAAAGTGGTACTTCAGTACAGAGCTCTGTGTGATCACATTTCTCCATCACACCATGGAAAGTGAAACAGATTATGGGAAATGTTGTATATAAAGGCAAGTCAGCTGTACTGATGTTTATGGTTCTTGGTGTATTTTGAGAATTCTCCTTTGAGACTATCTAGGGCAATCAGAAAAACATTCTACACAGTAATCATTTACAAATTTTATTGCTACTTCCGAACAGCCTTCTAAGTCCTGAGTTTCTAAGTTTTGAATTGTCCACTGTTGCTTCTCCTTATGCTGTTCACCTCTGCTGTGTGCAAGATGGCCTGGCAGCCTCCGGATGTTTTGGAGTCCCAGCTGCCGTCATCAGCTAGTATGGCCAGTGGTGAGGAGGCTGGGCAAAACTTCTGAAGGGCATCAGATTAAAGAAGGAAGCTTTTCTGGCACTTTAATGGACAGTGGTCTGCTGGTGCCTGTTAGCCACAACACTGAAGTCCAGCCTCCTTGCTTGGCAGGAGACCTCTGTGTCCCAGGCGCTTGGCCTGGAGCAGGGGCAGGTGGCTGTCGCTTTCTGTTCTGCTTGTGAGCTTCCAGAAGTGCCTAGTTGTGCATCGTGGGAGACAGGATGCCGGATGGGATGGCCTGGGCTTTGTGCCAGTCCAGCGAGGCTGTTCTGATGCATGCCCTCTTCTTTTTGTCAGGATACCTGCCTCTTCAAGAAGCACGAGATGCCGGCCGGAAGGTTCCTGGAGACTCTTTCTATGTGCGCGTCAATCTGAGTCTCCTGGAGCTGGCAGACCCTTTGGCTCTGTGTGTGAAGTGCCAGGAGATCCTTCATGTCACGGACACCTTGCACAAGGGGCGGTTGGAGTGGTACTGTGCCCGAGTGGACCCCTTCACCCTCCGGGACCTGGACAGGGGCACGGTACCCAACTACAACAGGTAACGGGCCTCGGGCAGCTCTCTGTTGCTTCTTGTTGGTTGGTCCTTGATGTCCTCAAAGGCGGGAACCATTTCCCTAGGGAGGGGCCAGTAGAAGAGCATCTGCTTCACAGGCAGAGGGTCCCCTGTTCAATCCCTGGTGCACCCACATAAATGCCCCAGTACTAGATCATCTGTGGGGCTGAGGTGGTTCCTTCCTTCTGCCAGTGGCCCCCTGCACGCCTTCCACCCGGCGACAGCAGAGGAACGCATGTCACAGTTGCCCCAGCAGCAGTTCCTCACCTCGGCTGCTGTGCTGCCAATCGGAGCCAATATTGTCAGGTTTATTTAGGTGGTTATGCCCATAATAATACCCCATTTGTGGTTCTTCCTCTCATCCTACATTGCTGCATTCTGTTGCGGTCTGCAAGGGGCAAGGTGGAACTCTGCATCTGAAGGGAGCTTGCTTCTCAGCAGTACCCACTAACTGCTGCAGAATGAAATACGGCCATTGGCATGGCTGCTGGTCAAGGGACAAGCCCGTCTTCTTTTCCTCTAGAAACCAGGGTCTTCCACGGCAGGCTTAGCACTGACCTCAGCAACACTTCCAGTTACACCCTTTTACAGTCTCCCATATATGTGAATGGCTGTCCTGTGAATGTCGGAAAATGTAAAAATCACAACAGAGGAAGAACCAGATCCTTCTTGTGACACCGGATAGCTCAATTCCTAATGGGAACGTCTTCACAAGGAGTAGCAAAAGTGCTGCTGCATCACAGAACAGATGCTGTGGCTACTTGTAGCCAATCTCTTTATCTTATAAAAACGAGGGAAATCTCGGTCGGCTTTCCTTGCAAAAAAGGGCAAATGACAATTTTCTGTGCATCTGAGTTCCCCGTGTGCTTCTGGAGCACAATTGGTCATACTGTGATACTTTCCGTCTCACTTTTGACAGTCAGTGAAGTGGTTTTCAATTATTGTCATTCTTTCAGGGCCCAGCAGCTCTTGAAGATCCAGGTTGCGGCCCGTCAAAAAGGCTGCAGGACTAAGGTGAGCCGGAGGTGAGATATTGGCGGGGATGTGTATGTTGGAAAGAAAGAACGAACCTTTCATTGTTGCTTGTGGTGAACACTTGGGCCCTGCAGGGGTGTTATTTACAAACCGCAGTAGATTTGTCTTCACACTGGGTTGCTGATCAGAGTGGGCTTCCTTTTTGTTGACAAGAAAAAGTGTTTTTGGCTTGGGCGCAGCCCCAAAACCCATTTGCATTGCTAGGAACAGTGTTGTGTAGTGGACCTGAGAGAATTTAGCATAAATCCTGCTTTAGCCACGGGACTCTCTGGGTGTCTTTGTGATAGTCAACCTGTCTGGCTCATGTGTTCCCTTTCAGGAGCTCTGCCACATGGAGGGCAGAGTGTTGTTGGGTGCTGCGAGATCCAGGTTGCAAGGCGCCCATTATTTATCTGGTTCACTCTGATGTCTCGGGGCAGGTCAGGCTTGCCTGAAAAGAGGAGCCAGGTTTCCCAGAGAGCAGCACCATGGAGAGCTCCACATGATGTTGGGGCTGAAAGCCAAACATGCTTGCCCGTCTGTTGCTGCAACAGTAAGCCTTAGGTGTGGGTTTTGGTTCATTTAGGCTGCTTAGCCTCGCCCCTGTTCTGATTGAAGCATTTTTTCTCACTGGCAGGGAACTAAAACATGTCCATTCAGGATTCTGCAAAAAATGTAATGTTCAAATTGTTGGAAATACTGGATATGCATGTTTGGGGACATACCTCTTGAGAGGAATTTAGCTGCTGACAACCCACACTTCTGGGAGCAAACAATGATCTTGTCTTAGGGGGCTTATACCATGGCAAGCTTTGAAAAACAGCAACTCCACATACCCTGGTCAAGGCCTCCTCCCTTGTCCACTCACTCTGAACCCAGCAGGAAGCGTATGGCCCTGTTCTCTGATTGCACGCTGGCTTGGCATGGCGGCAGGGATAGTCCAACACACCTGGGGAACGCTGTTTTAAAGACTGGCACTTGAACAGGGCAGGGACTGGGAGAGCCGATTTCCCGCTCCCTTGGGGTCCAACGCTGCAGCACAGGGCACGTGCAGTGGGGGCTGCCGCCGCCCCTACCGGTGCAGCATTTTCTTAGGGGCAGGACTCTCGTGTTCGAGATACGAAGCCATGCCATGCATTCTTATCTTGAGGCGTGTCTCGAAGGAATATGGGAAGGGAGGAATCGTAATTGCTGATATGCCCCTCCTCGCCTGGGGAGTTGTACTCAAGACAGAGCCTATTTAAGGTCCAATAATAAACATGTTGCTGTCATTGTGCAAGCATCTGAGTGAAGCATTCTCTGATCTTCCTCTCCCTCTTCCCCTCCCTTCCCCTCCCCTGTGGCTCCTTTCAGCTGAAGAAACGAGCCCTGGACCAGCTTCGCCTGGTGAAGCACAAGCAGCCGGATGAGGCCTTTTGGAAGGACCCTTGCCCAGGTGAGTTGCAACTGCTCATTCCTGCCTTCTCACTGAGGAAGCAAGGCTTGCTTCTGAGTTGTGCCACCATTTCACATCAGAAACCCCCAGGGAACAATTTTGCCTCCCGTGGGAAATACTGTATATACCAGAACAGCATGTATTTTTCATAGTCCTGATATTTTATTTATGTATGTATTTATTGATCTATTAAGATTTAAACCCACTCTACCATCTCATGACCATGGCAGCTTACAATAAAATGTTGAGAAAACATGCACACACAATCACAGTACATAAAATCAACAAATTAAACAGTAAATTAATACAAACAGCATTAAAAAAATATGTGGGGCAGAGTCAAAGAGATCAGTTTAAAAGGCCAGGCAAGTGAAGAGCCGGAAAAGGGCTGAGTAAAGCTTCTAGTGGCTAGGAGTAGCCCAAGTATCTGTCCCCATTCCCCCTTGATCATGGTCCGTGCAGCTATTAAAAGCATAAGGATTGTTTCCCTGCATCAGGGACAGGGTTGGTGTGATCCTGTAGGTGTTACTGGGTGCATCTTCCATGATCCCTTAGCATTGGCTCTGCTGGCAAGGGCTGATGGGAAATGCAGTGGCATCTGGATGGCCACACATTTTCCACCTCTGCCTTATATCGAACCTCAAAGTTCCACCTTCACTCCCCTCCATTGTCCTTCTGCCCACAGATGGCGTGGTAAAACCTTACAGTCCAGTACGCCCCCTGGTGGTTCAGACCTGTCGCCCTGTTGTGCTCTCACCTGGCTGCTTGGCACCACAGCTCATTAGGAAACTTTTGGACCTCCCTTCTTCTCATCAGGACTTCTACTTGTGCCCATCTGGTAAGCTGGAGAGATCAAGTGACTTGGTCAGGACCAGGGAAGGAGTCAGAAACATCGGAAAAAAGTAGCCTTCCTGTTCTTGGAACTGGACTTTCACCTTGAGACCACATCTAGAAATGATCTTCTGACAGGGCTCCCTGACATGAGGCTGAGTGGGGGGATGACCTCGGGTGGCGGATGCTGGCGGCCAGTGGTGGCGCCCTCTTGTTCATTCTGAATCCCTTTCTCTTCCCTTCACTGGAGACAGGGTTGTGCAGGTCACGCAATCTATTTTGGGCCCTCTAAACCCGTCCCCTCTCCCCTGTCTAGGGGAGTGGCTACCCTGTGACCAGTGCTGACATTCTGCAGCAAAGTGCCAGCCTACCAACTTCTGGCAGGGCTGGTGGGAATGCAGTCTATGGATGGGGTGGGAAAGTGGCCTCTGGACCCTCTGAAGTTTTATTTATTTATTTAAAACATTTCTATGCCACCCCCATCGCAACACAGCCTCGGGATGGCTCACAGCATAAGTTGCCCACTCTTGGTCTAGGAAAAGAACTTCTGGCACCTCTTCTGTAGAAATCCCTCCCCTCCCCTCCAACAAATAGAATAAATGTGCATATTTCCCCACAGCTTCTGCATGTTTCCTCAGAAGTAAGTCACAGTGTTTCATGGGACTTGCTCCCAGGGAAGTGTTGCTAGGATTGTAGCCCAAGGCTGCTATCTCTGGCACACCCAACTTGGAAGTAAATCCAAAGAATTTGGGGGAGTGGGGGGCTTCCTTCTCATTCAAGATGAAGAGGAGGAATGAGGGTGCATGTCTCAGCCCAGCATGTTGAAGTGGGATTTTTGTGCCCTTCCCAGTCTTCCTGGCGTTTCTTTCTTCCAAGGAACTTAAGATGCACCTTTTCTTCTACAGATGCTCTTCCTGAACAAAGATTCTCCTCCGGTTCCTGCAAAAATATTCTTAATGCTGATATGACTCAATGTTCAAGGGATCATGGGAGGATCCGCACTATCCAAGAGGCTGCTGGAAAGGTGAGGAAGTGGAGCAGAGCAGGCTGAGAGGCCAAATTGTGCTAAGCACATTTTACTGTGAGGCACCAAACAAATTAAAGCTCCCTTTTGTTGCAATACAGGCCCAACAGCTTTTTGTAAGCCTAATGCTAACCCTCCTAGAGCAGAAAGGAATGCTCATGCACTCGTATGTGGCAGATGCAGTGGGGAACTGAAAGGGCCATACTCTGCATTCCTTGGTAGGTGCTGAATCAGTAAGGATCAGTAAGGCAGTGGAAAGAAGACATGATCTGGTCGAGGTAAATGGAGTGGTGTCTTGTGGGGAATGTGTGTTCCCAGAACATCGCTCAAGTCCTCTTGTAACATTGTCCAGAGTTTCCAGAGCAGAATTCCCTGTGCAAAACTGTAAGCTAGCAAGGCCTTTAGGTCTGTGGGGTGATGCTGTCCTGGACTAGCCCAGCATCCTGAGCGTCCCTGAAGGTGGCCACCAGGATCCTTTCCTGTCCAGACATTTGGACACTGGGTTTATTATATATCCACTGACTCTGCCCTTCGATCTCTTTTTCCCTTCATAGGGTTGGTTGTAAATCCCTTCTTTTAATGGAATTACTATTGGAAAAGCAATGATATTTCACACTCTGGGATTTGATTTAATGTAACTTGTCAGGGACAGGCTATTTCTTTTCCATTTAGATCAGTAAATCTGTTGGATTTCCTTGCAGAATAAACACTGCCTGCTAGAACTGGAGGTCCAGGTGGTGAGGGATCTAATTAAAAGTGAAATATACCCCATCATTATCCATGTTGAGGTCACTGAGAAGAACATCAGGGGAGTCAGGTATGAAAAGCCCGTCTCTGGATTGACAGAAGTTATGGTGTGGATGTGGGAAAGCTAATCGCTTCCAGGGGATAAGGCGGACTTCAGGGATGGCAGGGCTGCTGCTGGGCAAACAGGCTAATAGCCTTTGTTCAGCAGCCCTCACAAGGCTCAGCTTCTGTCTCAATGACTTTGGATTGCACGGGCGGTGGGAGGGGAACGTTCTTGCAAGCAGGAAATGTCGCTGCAGCAGGCGGCGCGAGAGTGTCATCAGGCCCTGTTTGCTTCGAAGTGAGATCCCCTGGGTGCAGTGGGACTTTCTCTCCATTGGGGGTGCCTGGTCTTCATGTGGGTGCCACTGAACTTGTGGCATTTGGCTTCTTACGAGTCTGCTGCTTCTCATCCATAAACTTATGCTGGTTCGCAGGTACCCTCTCTGCCCGGCCCCTACCTCACCCCCCACCCCGCAACCTAGATAAGGGATAGGCAAACTGGAGTACTCTGGGTTCTTTGGACCAAAGCTTCCATCAGTCTCAGCCGGGATGGTCAGGTGCATTATTATCAGTAGTATTATTACAAAAACAACCATAAATAGCATTTATATCTTCCCTTTGGCCCTCTTGCAAGGAACCCAAGATGGCTCTCATGGACCTCCTCCTCTCCATTTTATCCTCACAAACAACTCTGGGCTAAGATTCAGTGCCTGGCCCTAAGGCATCCAGTGAACTTTGTGGCTGCATGAGGACTAGAACCAGGATCTCCTGGGTTCCAGTCTTGTGCTGAATGTTCAGAAACGGGAGAGCGGCTGCTTCCATGTGGGCTCTCCCCACCAGAGGCACGCAGGATGCAATTGGAGAGCCATCTGAGAGGGGTGGTTTATTGGGAGTCCTGCACCAGCAGGGGGTTGGCCCCTCCTGCCCTTTCCAGCTCTGCCATTCTATGATGCGATGTCTGAGAGGACGGCTTCCACCTGTCACTGATCGCAGTGCTCCCGCTGGGCTCCATGTTGAAAATCCAGTCCCCATTTTCATTGCACTGTCTGAGCAAGGGAGACATACGCATCTGTGTGCAGAGCTGCAAATCTGGAGGTCTGTTTCCGCCTGGACCTGGTCTTTGTTCAGGGGCCCTTCCTGAAAGAATTGGGGTGCTGGTCCGGTGAGCTCTCCAGGCTTTTGGCTGGGGTGATCCAGCCCAGCCAACCCATGGTGTGGCTGTCCTAGGCCAGACCGCCTCAGTGGGCCAGTCTAAGCTTCTCTTGCTGCTCACCCTCCTCCTCTTCAGTGCTACCACCACTTGGCAGGCAGGGAGCCCATGAGCAAGTGGGCCGTTGTGCCATTGGCTCCTCCTCCTGATCTGGGCTGAGAGAGAGGCAGGTGAACAAGCAGGTTGCAATGGTGAAGAGTGGAAGCAAGTCCAGGAGGTTCTTGTCAATGGGCCCTCAGCCTTGGCAGGTGCCCTGCCATGCCTATATTTGGCGCCAGCCCTGGGTGGCACACACCGCCCTTCCAGTTTGGGTTCTCAGCCAGCTGTCCAGTGTTGAAGACAGTTCAACCAGAATGCTTGCATCTGTTAGCAACACAAGTGTAATATAATTTATATATTATACAGCCTTCCCCAAGCTGGGGTCTTCCAAATAGGTTGGACAAAGACTCCCGTCATTCCTAGCTAGCATGATGGTGGGAGGCTGTACTGGTGCAATGGGCAAGCATTTATTGGGCAACCCATCACTTCTTGGAAGCAGACCATTGGACTTCAACATGCTGAAGATAACATGCTTCACATCTCCCTTCTCTGCTAATGCATTATTCCCTATGTTGAGAAGAATGTACTGATGATGCATTTCTCTTCTTCTGTGCTTCCCTCCTAGGAGCTTGCTCGGGAAGGTAGGGCAGCGTGATTCTGAGGTGCTGAAGCAGTGCCAGTGGGCCGAATGGTCTCTCCGCACCTTGCCCTCTTCGTGGACCAGAGTGGACCCTCAGTCCTGGGGTAGCACAGAGGAGCTGGTGAAGGTGGTGCGGGCTCACATCTTCCAGGAACAGGCCAGGATAGTGTGGGTTGAAGAGAGTGATATGTGACTGGCTTCTTGATGGGTTAGGTGGTCTTTGGTGAGATCAGTGAGTTTGCACAAGAAGAAAGGCCTCTGCAGGACAGGGGATTGGACGTACTGTTCCACCAAAGTTCTTCCAAATGTAAGATACATGCCACAGATCCTTGGCCCTTGGTGCATGCTTGGCCAGGTTGACTTCCTTGCAGTCTGGCCATTTCTTTGTTTGGCCTGACAAACGGGAGGAAGACTCTCACTGCCATCAGGCATATGAGAAGAGCCGTGCTGGTGGATCAGACTAAAGGCCTCGCTTGTTCAGTATTCTCTTCCCACTGTCGCCAAAGAGATGCTTCCAGGAAGCCCGCAAATGGGACATGAAACAGCCCCCGCCTACCCATGTTCCCCAGCAACTGGTACACAGAGCCAGATTGTCACCTGGTGGCTCAACCTCTGCCCTACTGTGGACCCTTTGTACCTCCCAGTGTTCTCTGTGGCTCTCGTCTCTACCTCAGTCCACATCCCAGCAGAAGCAGGCGCATGTGGCCAGGGAACTGGGGTGGACATGGTCATGTGCACGTGCACCTGCGGACAGGCAGCATCTTCAGCCGAAGCAGCAGTGAGTGGGCTTCTGAAATCATCATTGTGAGCCTTTCTGTGTATAAAGGATGAATGGACACTCTTTATTGGAAGGTCTGCACACGAAAAAGAGAATTAAATTGCAATGAAAATGAATGACTGGCTCCTTCTTTTAGCATTAACTGAGGGTAAGTGCAAGCAGTGTAAGGGAAAGCACACTTCTTAAGGGAAGAGTGGTGGGCATGAGGCCAGCATGTCTGTCTTCTGTTCCTGGGAACTTATTTGTTCCAGCAGCTTTCTCTGGATGTGCTATTTGTTCTGAAACCACGGAAGAATGTGGGCCCAGAAGGGCCCTGCACGTCTTCCAGTCAGCAGAGGCAATCCCTTTTCCTTCTAAAGACCCCTTATCCCTTTGAGCTAAGACTGGGGTGCAGGGCAGCTCACAGCTAGCAGGTCAGATGCAGGCTCTGCAGTGACCCCAGCTCTGTCCCACTGCCTGTTGCCTTCCCCATAATTCAGGGGCTTAAAAGGCATCTGTGGCAGTCAAGGAACGTTAAAGGGGTCAAAAGTAGCTTTTTTGCAAGCTAACTTTCATCCTTTTAGCACTCTGTGGCCAGAATGGAGCATTTAAGGGTCAAATTTTACTTGCAAACAAGCTGGATCTGACTTGCTTTGTTGTTCTGTAGTGCTGCAAATGACATTTTTTATATTTAGTTTTTTTGACACCTGTAAGGGAGGGTGGCCTGAGGGAAAAGGTTGCAGCGAGAAAAAATGCCTGCCTCAATTAAGGCAGTTCAACCCTGTACTATTGGAGACAAGAATGAAGTGGAGTATCGGGAGGAGGAATGGATTCCGTTAAATGTACGGAGGGAAGGGAAAAGGAGAATAGAAACTAGCACATAAAAAGCCTAGCACCCAAGTTGGCTCATAATGCGGAGTGAACTTTTGGGTTGCTTTTGCAGTCGTTCTCTGGGAATGGCTTGATTGACTCTCTGCTCACAGAGTTAAACTTTAGTTGCCACAGGGTTAAATTTTAGAGGTGATCTTAGCAAAGCGCACACAAAAGGCTTGAGTGATCTCAGTTTTCTTTAATACTAGAATCTGAATATCCACCACCTGGAGCAAAAACTCTACACTGAGAAGAAGAGGGCTGAGTCCTGGTGTTTGGATCAAGCGCCAGAACTGAATGGAGTGCCCAGTCCTTCCATACAAAACTCATTCCTGGTTTCCCCAGACTTTCTTCATTTCAGTAGTATAATCAGTGGTAGGGAAGAGTCATTTTGTTGCTGCTGTTAGAAGGAAGATATATTTGCCCAAATGCTTAGATTGGCCAGAGATCTACGAATCGCTCCTGCACTCCCTTCTGATCTCCCCTGTTCTAGAGGATTAGTACAGGCTGGCTAATATATTTGGCAGAGGAAATGCTCATGTGCCTGATGCGAATGCATGCGACCACCCAAGAGTCATATGGCACATCAAAGCTGGACACATGTCCGTATGATGGTGTAAGCTCTCACAGGCGTCTTGCTTCTAATGAAGCAGAATGGAGCGTTATCCTGCGTTACATATGGTTTGAGGCAGTGGATTGTAAGCACAGGTCAGAGAAAAAGGGAAAGCAGATAGAACAGGCTGTGCAGAGTATATTATTAACAGTGGCCGTTCAAAGGACAGTCGTGGACTGTGCTCCCTGAAAGTATATACTAAAAGAGATTGTTCTTTAACATGGAATCAGTTTCTTGCTCTAAAAGGCTAATATGGCTGCTCTTCTGGATGCAATTATCAAGGCACAATCCTGTGAATGTTTAGACTTGTAGGAATTGCAGGGCTTCTTTCTGCTAAAATTGCACAGTATTGGATCCTTAATCTGTTAGAGATGTTAAAATAAGCTTTTCTGTCACCATCCAGATCTTCCTGTCAGCTATGGTAGTGGAGAACCACGATGTTGCTACCCCGAAAATGTGCCAGCATCTCAAAATTACTTCATGCTGAGTCTCCACGGTATGAAGGTTAAGCAGATGACAGGTGTGAAATCTGGCATAGCTCCCATGTCTGATCTTTGGCTATTTGTTTTGCGATCTGGATTAACTGAAAGAGAGCCAGAGTGGAAGGTTATGTCAAGAGATCTGCCCGCCACTTTTCCCTCTCTGCTGCCTTTGGCAGATGGGTGGGCAGGTTTCAGCTGTGTGTTCACACAGGACTTTCTGCATTCATTACACAAGTTTAAGATTTATGAGGGCAAGATGTAAACACAACAGGGCTGGCTAACAAGCAGCTTAGATGCACAGGGGAAGTCCTGGGCAAATAAAAGGATCTTTGGCTGCAGAAGGAAACGGTGTTAGCCCTGGGAAGTCCCTGCCATGGGGAAGGCATTCTGTGTGCGGAGTGCCACAACTGGTGGCAACCCTTATAACAGAGATAGGACTTGACTTTATTGACCCAGGGAGGTTCTCATTATTATTACTTTGTTACATATCTGTACTGTTTAATAGCTGGAGCTCCCTGGAGAGTTACTTCAGTTGTGAGCTGCCTGCTGCCGGAATCCCCAGTGTTATCTCTGATCTGAGAATGGAGATAATGGACAGTTATTACTTTACATTTGTTTCCCCTGCTAATTGGGAGGGGAAACAAGCAGGAAACAGCACTGCCTAGTTTTATAGGAACTGTCCATGGTACTGAACCCAACCCATGAAAAACTGCAAATATAGGCATTTAAGATGACCCTTGAAACCAAAAATAGCAAAGCAAAAATTGGAGGTCATCTTATACACCCAACAGAACACCAGGAAAACAGTCCAAAATATTGACCTCATATGTGAGGCACCGTATATGCCAATATATAAGGTAGTTTCACCACCATGGAGCACCATGAATGGCTACTATAAAACTCAAATGCTGCAACGGATAGGGCATCCCAGTGCCCTAGGAAGCACCAGCCTCCCCTTTGTAGGACTTTAGCTGCCCCGCATTTGCCTTGGCAGGTTGAAAGCAGTACTTCAGTCTTATTTCTTTGTTAAAAACATTTCTTTTTTTAAAGAAGTTATCCCTTTTCTTACTACCTGTCAACGTAGCTATAAAATAAAAAAATAAAGAAAAATTGTTCTAAAAAACTCAGCACTGACTCCCAATGCATCCTGATGAAAAGCACCAAACAAGTCTGTTGGGTCATATTACAAAACCTTGAATAGCCCAGTGAGAAAGAAACAAAGCTTCAGTGGACCTGTTAAAAGTCGTCAGGACTGGACTCTGGTGAAGGAGTGCTGGAATACTTGAGGTTCCGCTGCTTGCTGCTCTTTTTGGTGGGCTTAATTCTTGGACTCGGGGGCTGGCACAGTGAGGGCTGGGTCTTGGGGCCCAATCCAGGCCCAGCAACCCAGGAGCGCTGGGAGAGCCATCTGAAGGGCAACAGCTGATTGGGGAATGCCAAGAGGGCTGATATGGACATTTTAAAGAATATTGTGTAGATCTAAATTTAATTATCATCTCTTGTACTTCCTCATCTAAATCATTGATAAAGATGTTGAAGAGCGCTGATGGAATGAACCTACAGCAGCCCACTAGTTACCTTTCTCCAGTCTGAGAAGGTATCGTTGATGATCACTCTTTGTGTCTGATTTAGCAGCCAATTTTGGATCCAGCTAATAGTTTTTCTATCTAGTCCACTTTTTGCCAGTTTGCTTATCAGGATGTGGTGGAGCACTATGTCGAGAGCTTTGCTAAAGTAAGGGCAAATTATGTCCACAGTGTTTCTGCTGTCCATTTGGGAGGTAACCCAGTCAAAATATGGATTAAATTAGTCTGACAGCATTTATTCTTGATAAATCCATGTTGGCTTTTATTAATCAGTACATTTTCTTTGAGGTGCTTGCAGACTGATATTTTAATAATTTGCTCCAGAATTTTTCCAGGGATTGATGTCAGACTAACTGGTCTGTAGTTCCCAGAGTCATCTTTTTTCCCTTTTTTGAAGATGGGGACAATGTTAGCCCTTCTTGTTAGTCATCTGGCACTTCTGTTTTCTATGATTTATTGAAGATAATAGACAGTGGTTCTGAGAGTTCCTCTGCTGACTTTTTTATGACTCTGAGATGGAGCTCACTGGACCTTGGAGATTTGCATGTGTTTATTCCATCTAGATATTCCTTGACCATTTGTTTGTTGATCTTGGGCTGCCATCCCTCACTTTCAGCTCATACTTCCTCTGCACTGCAGATCTTCCTGTGGGAGAAGACTGAGGAAAAGTAGAAACTGAGCACCTCTGCCTTTTCCTTGTCATCTCTTATCACTTTGGCATCCATTTTAGATAGTTAGACAGCTTTCTCTTTCATATGTCTTTTGTTTTGGACATTTCTGAAGAAGGCTTTTTTGTTGTGTTTAGCATCCCTCACTAGTCTTAGTTCATTTCCTGCTTTAGCCTTGCTGACACCATCCCTGCAATTTCTTGCTATTTATTTATATTCTTCCTTTGTGACCTGGATCTGCTCCCATCACCTGTACATGTTCTTTTGTTCTTTCAGGTCATCAACTTTTTTCTCCTCTTCCCATTCAATTTATACCCCATCTGGGCAGAACCCAGGGAAGCTTACATAGTTCTCTTCCACTTCATTTTGTCCTTACAACACCAACCCTATGAAATGGGTTCAGGCTGAGAGTGAGTGACTGGTCAAAGTCACCCAGGGAGCTTCATGCCTGAGTGGGACTGCAACATCACCCAGATCCCCAGTTGAACACTAACCACCATACCACAGTGGCTCTCCCTACTTATAGGCCAGGGTGAGTTGTTTGAAGATAGGGGTATAGCCCAGGTCCTGTAGGTCCTCTTCAAGTCAAAAACAAAGCCGTTGACTGGGTTTAGACAACATGATAACTCACACTCAAAGGGTAGAGTGTGGTTGTCATGGAAGAATAGGTTATTGCTGAAACATTGGTTATCATGTTGTCTTGAACCCAGGTGAAATAAACCATGGTGAACAACCCACAATTTACAACCCAGGAACAAAGCATGAGTTTTCTTCATGGGTTGTTCATGGTTAACAAGCCATGGTTTGTTAGTGAAGCTAGGTTCAGACAATATGGCAACCCACGTTTCAACAGCAGCTCCCAGTTCAGGAACAAGACACACTCAACCCATACTCGGTCCTCAAGTATGGGTTATCATGTTGTCTGAACCCATTGAACTCACCAGAAAGCACATGGAGCTCTCTGATGAGTGGGTGCTCACCTGAGGAGGAGCACAATAGAGAGGTTCAAACCAGGAACAATAGTGTCATTGAATTATACCTGCATGTTAACTGGCAACCTGTGCGGGAGCTCAGGATTGTTTGCAGATGCCATTGTGTTGCTTTCTACTCTACAGGGAGGCAGTCTGCGAGATCCTGCACAAATTGGTTGTGCAAGAAAAGTGCCTTTTGGTGAAAGGCAATGCTTAACAATACAAAGGGGCAGAAAGTAGTAGCTAGAGCCCTAGTGGACAGGCTGGGAAGATGTTAGCAGCAGGGAGGATGAGGAGTCCAGATGATGTTATGCCAGAGGAGTCATATAATAATTGTTTCTTTAGCACCGTACAACCAGATACTATACAAACTGATAGAGGACAATACAGCAGATGGTCCTGTCAATAGTTTACTACCTGTAAATCAAAGACACAGCAGATGTGCTAAATTAACTCCCCTTGATAGCTGCCCGTGAATGCATTGCTGGCCTCAGGCCAGTTTGGAAGTGCCACACAGATGCAAACGCAACGGCAGGCGCTTAGGGACATCCTGCTGTGCTCTCTGGGCCCCAGGAAGAAGTGCCTCCAGCAAGGTTGAGGAATGCTGTTTAATCACATTTTTGAAGGCTCGCATCACTCAGGGAGTTCCCCTCTCATCACGGGGAGCCCCAGGGAGCTGTTGCTGTTTGCGCCTCTGCCGCTTTGATGCAGGAGCATGCCCAGAGATCCGCCCTCCTTGGGCTTTGCCAATGCAGGCAGGGCCGGTACCATTGCTTTGTGAGTGTGCCGTTGATCAGATCACAGGGGTTCTAACGTGCAGTCACCTGAGAATCACAGGCCCTCTGGCACAGTGTTCCCAATAAGTCAGAAAAAGAACATGCTGATGTTCAAAGGGAATCTAAAAATAATATATATATATTAAAATATCAGGGGAGCACCAAAGAGATGGGAAGCTGCCTGGAGTTCTTTGAGAGATCTGAGACTGCCAGAATGCTGTGCCTTCTGGAAAGAAAGGGCTCAGGCACTGCTAAAGTAGAAGATCGAAAGTATTTTGCTGGGATGGCTTTGGACTATGGGTTGGGACAAAATTGAAACATGAGCAGTGATTTGCATGATTTCCCCTTTCTCATCTAGTCCGTTCTACTCCATTCGGCTCTAGGTGCTCTTACCTCCACCAGAATCCTGTAACCTATATGAATTATGCAAATGGAGCAAATTTGCATGATTTGCCTTGTTTGCATAATTTATTCTACAGTGTTTATTCCTTTGCATGATTTATTCTGGTGTTGATTTTACACGAATCAGAGAGAGAGAAAAGATACACGCAGAACACAACGAAACTCCACCTGCAATCACCGGAAATGGTATGTAGTCATCCCATAGACTTTTGAGAACTCAAAAGATACTGTGCTTGTAGGGTTTCAAATATAACCTTGCAACAATAAGGACTAGAAAAATATTTTAAAAGAAAGCTAAAATGTTCAGGAAGCTGTGTTAGGCAACCGCCACCAAAGTCAGCAGTTCTTAGATAGTTCTGCAGATAACATCATTTGCAACCCTGAACTTTGGGTAAATATGAATGGTTAAATATACAATGCGAATAATTTTAAAATACAATGCAATAGTACAAACAGTGCAGAAACAGATAAATCTATATAAGAACAATTATACAACCATAGAACTAATTCTCTAAAATGCCCAGGAGAAAAGAAAGATCTTTGCCTGGCACTGAAAAGATAACACGGTAGGCACCAGGCAAAGCCCTTTGGAGAGGCCCTTTCAGAAGTTGGTGCCATGACTGAGAGGGCCCTCTTGCGTGTAGCACCTGTCCAGCTTCTTTTGGTAGGGACACTTGAAGATGATGGCCCTTTTCAGACACTGGTCCCAAGCCATTTAGGGCTTTAAGGGTCAATGCCAGCACTTTGAATTGGTTTTGAAGATTGTCTGGAAGGCATTGCTGACAAAGTCCTGACATCTATGCAGGGCTGGCCCTTCCATGGGCAGGGTGAATTCCTTATTCAGACATGGAGCCCTTCAGGCACTTTGCTGATATCAGAGTTTGAGAGAGCGTGCAGCAGTGAAGTCAGAGAACTAGCAATGAACAACATCCTCCAGAAACTAAAACTCAAGATATTACAGGGCCATCCAGAACAAAATAGCAAATACCACCAAAGAGAATACTGTTCCTCCAGATATGCAATGTAATTTGGATACATCATGACGTCATCTTCCAGGAAGGAAGATTGGTTCTACTAGAAACCCTTTGGACGGAGATTATTCAGAAAGTGCATTCATCACATCTGGAAGTGGAAGGATGTCTACAACAGGCAAGGGGAGCAGCCCGCAGGCACAGAATGGATGAGCCACTGAAGGCACTTGTCAGGAAATGTAAAGCCTGCTGATCCTAGGAAGACCACCCAGCCAAAGAAATGCTGTTGTAGCTTGGCGTTCCTCAGTGAGCTTGAGCAAAAGCGGGTGTAGGAATTGTTGTTTAGCTGAGCAGACAAGGAATACAAGATCGTTGTGGATGCCTTTTCACGTTTCTGGGTGACAGGCTACTTATCAGACATCTTTGACAGAACACTCATTCTTTTTTGGGATGAATGGGATTTTGTTACAACTTTCAGTTGAAGAAAGTAGGTTGCCTTTCCAGATTTTGCTTTATAACATTGCACCTATTTGCTGCCGTGTACTAACCACTTCTTTTCCACTTCAGTTAGATTGTCCACCTTCGTCTGTATTGGAATCTTCTCATCTGGTTCCTCTCTCAAAACAGATTAACTTTTCAGCACATTAACTAAATAGGATTCTTCCCCCAGTTATGGCTATATAATGACATCTGGTGCATCAATTACATTTTGATCCTTCTTCTCATGCTTCGTTGACTTTATGGGGAAAGCCAGATTCAACAAACAGTAAGATAATGTTGTGAACGACTTGGATCTATAAGTTGATTTTTTTACTTTGAATCACCTAATGGGTGCTGATGATGTGTTTTTGTGATTTCAAATATAAATTGTCTGCTGTGACTGAATGACAATATTTGTAGTTGCAACTTTTGTTCGAATACAGGTTTGGTCCTGCTGCTTCTCAGTCTTCAGAGTCCCCTTTGCTGTTGGAAGCACTTATTAAGACTAAGCACTTACATCAACCCATGATCCATGTTTCTAAATGTTTATTATTGGTGAACAAATGCGATACATAGGGTCTTAAATAGGAGTGGCATAGGGAACTTGATTGTCCCAATTTCAGTGGCTTGCCACCTAAGCACTTATATCAGAAGTTTCTATGGATTTCAGGTTATGGCTTATTCAGCAAAATCTCTTGCCAATTGGATGCTACAGTGTCTCTTTAATAAGGGTTTGTCTAAGTTGGTTGGTTGCTGGAGGTGTAACACAGCTAATGCTTCTTTTACCATAAGTTTTGCCAGTTCCCAAAAGATGCTTCTGTTTTGGAGGAAGTTATTATATGGATAAACTTTGTATTGGAGCACTCTTTAATATTTATTGAGATACATGTCCTTTTAAATAATTTACCTGCTGCCTGAAAGTTAACACAGGGTCACACACAGCAAATGGATTCTCCATGCCCTTTTGACAACTCAAAGGCTGATATTAAAACATTGGAAGGATAAATATTTAGCTCCTACAATGCCAAGGATTGAAGACCTTACAGTGCTTTCAACATTTAGATGGGTGTTGTATAGATGCCACCTGTGAATGGATACATGCTTGGATGTTTGGTCCGCTTTGTTGAAGTTTATGTATATTTTTAGAAAGCCATGTTTCTCTTTATCGCATACATCTTTCATATGAATGACTAGAAAGTGATATATTCAATTTTATGTAGCTACTTTTTTCTTTCCATTCATATAATTTTACAAAAAACCAAGCATGAACATGAGAGAAGAACAATCATAGGTTGCTGTAGCAGATTTGCAGAAATGCTGCAAGAATGGGGATTTTGAACACAAGTGCTTCATCACCTGGCTATTCTCAAAGGAATGGCAAAATAGAATCTGCGGTAAAGAACAGGTAAGAAACTTTTGAAAGAAACAAAAACAACAGGGGCAGACAGAATTCCCAAGGCCTAATCTCAAGTGCATCACAAAGATGAATGAATCAAAGAGCAAAAACACTTCAAGAACATGGGGGGGGGGGGGCTACCAGAGCCAGGGGTTACAGGACCATCCCTTGGAGAACTGAGAAGATAGTGGCAAAAGGTTTTACAGCTGATCACCCAGAGATCTTCTAGACTTAGGGCAACGGGACACAGAGAGGAGTGTTTCTCCTTGCTGTATTTAGCTATTATAAGCATTTACACTAAACATTCTCATCCCCTCCCCACAACTCTCCCCCCCCCCCCAAACCCTGCCTTTTTCATAGGCAGTGACCCAGATTCTGTACCTGGCATCTCTGATTAAAAGGATCAGGTAGCAGGTGAATGAAGAATCTCTGCCTGAGACCAAAGAGTGCTGCTGCCAGCCAAAAGCATGCTGGGCTATCTCGCACGTGGGGGACCTGTGGCCAGCCTGCAGCCTTGGAGGCCTTAGTGTTACCCAGGCAGGTAGTACAGTTGAACCTCGACTTCCACAGATTTGGTTATTCACGAGTTTGCCCTTTGTAATTGAATGAGATTATTTGGGAGTTTTGCAGCCAAGTGTGGAAAATTGTCATCACCTCAGAGAGAGAAGAAATTAAAGGGGAGAGAGGGAGGGCCTCTGAAGCATGCCTTCTTGCCCTGCCCATTTGGAGGGGGAAACTCTGGCTTTTCCTTGGTGCAAATAGGAGGCATTGGTGAGTGAAAGGGAGAGTGGGGAATAAGAACATAAGAATGTAGTAAGTGAAGAAGAGGAGCCCTGCCGGATCAGACCAAGGTCTGAGAGAGGGAGAGGGAGAAGCAATCCAGTACATGCATGGTCAAGAGTTAAGGTTTGGGGGGAAGGGTAGAGATACTTGGTTTTTCTGCTTTTGCAGGGGTCCTGTGCCCCTAACCCCCACAAACGTGAAGGGCCTACTGTACCACTGCATCACCAGCACTAAATTTGCCCCCCCCTCCTCAAGCTTGACACTTGCCTGTTTGTAAGTTGTACGTGGCAACAGTTTATCTCAGGGGAGGGAGCATGCAGAAATGACCCACTTCATGCACAATCTCCCATCCCATTCCTGGTCCCCCCAGCCCAGCAAGCAGGAGAATTCTGCTCATATGGTAGAGGTTGTGCAAGAATCTACAGAAAGGCTGCATGATTTGCAGATGTTAATTTCTTTGTCTTGCTTTTGAGACCAGCAGAGTTGCAAGCAGTTCGTGAAGTTGAGGTTCAGTGACAACATTCTTGTAGGATTTCAGCTGAAGGATAGATGGCTAGGATTGCATAGCTGGGCATGATCACAGTGGGGAAGCTGAAAGGGAATTAAAGGCTGAAAGGGAACATAAAAATCTAGGTCAAGCAATAAAACTGCACATATCTTCCCTTTGAGATGCCATTGATAATATTCTGAAAGGCAACATTTTTAATTAGGTCACTGCTCATCAAAGCACGTAACAAAGAGAGGAATGTGCATAAAACGCAGAGCTGTGTGATCTACTTGGAATGAATGACTGTCCCTTATGGGAAGGTCTTTAAAAATAGGGGAGGGGAGCTTGGTAAGTTTCACTTCCCAAAAGTAGGAGGAGGTCAGCTTGCTTCAATCAGTCTATGAAGCACACATTAAAAATGGGAGTGCAAGAGTGCGCGTGTGTGCACGCATGCATGCATGCATGAGTCTCTTTCCTTGCTAATCTAGGATTGCCAGATGCTGCTCATTCTTTCTGTGGATTATTACTTACTGCGGAACGCCACAGAGACAGAAAGCCCATCCATAAGGTGCTCTTGCAGCATTTAGAAAATGCTGCATTTAGAACTTCCCTGTCTCCTCCGCTTCAGAGTAGCAGCAACAATGAACGCTCTGTCGGACACTTGCCTTTTCCCTCCCCACGTCCAGCAATAAATTCATCTGGGAACAGTCCTGCATCATTATGTATCATCCTGCTCACATGGCTTCAGGGGAACGACATGGTGGCCACTGGGAAGGGATCTCATTATCCCCCTGCTGGTGTGACCTACTGAATTGGGAGAACCTATAGCTGCTTTGGTGGGAATAACAAAATCAGAGTGGGAATTTCAGTCACAACATGTCTGGAAGTGGCAACTTTGGGGAAATTTGATTTAAATATATACCTAAGCATGAGTGCTATGGAAGACACACGCTTGCAAGCACCATCATACAGGTATACAAATAGGGAACTGGGATTTGCTGGTTCTTAACTTATCAGACCTAGATTGCTTCTGGATAGTATATTATTCTTGATAAGGTATGATATCCTAGTTATGTTTTACAGGAAAACTCAGTTTAGGTTGTAATGCAGGAACAGGGGCAGGAAACTTCCTATGTTTTATTCTCTTCATTGTTTCTGCATACAGTTGCAGCTTTCAAGTTAAACAAAATTAATTTGCATTAATTGATCTTTGGTTAGACGGCATACTTTTTTAGAAGAGAACCCAACCTGGGAAATCAATCTAATGCAATATCTCTTCATTTTTTTTAATTGGTGAGAATTTGAAGTCTCTCATTTAATTTTTAAAATTCACAATCACAAATACATCGAATTCAAATCTCATTGTTGACAGAGGATAGTACATTTTATGTACCCCCTGCCTTTCCTTTACAGTCAAACATATAGATGAATTCCACTAGCTGTAATGAAGTTTCCATTATAGTTTATCATCATCATCATCATCATCAGGATGATATTTCTTTCACATAATCTGAGAAAAAGTTTTTGCAATGCTGAGAATGTCCCTGTTTCCTGCATATAATAAAATTGCTTCATGTTTTATAAACTTCAACTAGATTTGACCTTGTCTTAGCTAATTGCATTTGGTGAGTTCATTTTTCCGCCATGGCGATTTGCCATAGGTTCATGGACCAAGACGTCAGTGTTAAGAGTTCTGCAGTCCTCCAGCTTTTATCCTGCATGCTGCCATCAGCACGAACATGATTAATTCCTTCCACGTCACTTTGGCATTTTGTTCTTTCCATATTGCTAGTAGAACTGAATGCTGATGTGAGACTTAGGGACTGACCCATACGCTTTGTCATTTCTGAGAGTATCATGTTTCAAACCTGTAACATGCCAGGACATGACCACCACAACCACACACAGAAGGGGGTGGGGGGAGGAGGGGGGAGGGAGGGAGAGGGTACTTTTTGCTGTTTTACAAAACTAGCCAGAGGGTGGCAGCTGGGAACGGAGGCAGGTGGGCAAGCAGATGGCTGTTAGATGGGACATTTCCCTTGGGACACCGGAAGACTAACCAAGCCTTGTTTCATCCATAAAAGGAGCTGGGTGGAGTTTGCTGCCTGCAGCCAAAGTGGAGCAAGCAGCAAGGAGGGAGGGGTCGGCATCAGACAGCTGGTGGGATCGGAAGAGAGCACTTCCCTCTTCTGCCCTGCCTTTCTTTTACCCTGTTGTTGCTGTGTAGCCTGGCAGGCAAACAGCCTTGCATTTTAGGCATTTTGCACTTCTGACTGGAAAACAGAGGCCATTACTTGGGGTCTTTCCTTTAGAAACCTGGGTACTCCCTGACCTGCCATTGAGATGGGCTCTTTTCGCCATGGTGGACCCTTCAGTTGCCAGCTGGGTCTGCTCCTGGGTCTTTTTTGGTTATTAGACTTCATGGTCCTCTTACCTGCAACCAACAAGGTATCTGTCAGCTGTCCTTGGCTATCTGGAAAATCAGGTCTTCCTAGCTATGGTGTCTACCCTGGAGGCTTCCCTATAGCCTTAGGTGTGAATGGGGAGTGGGTGGGGGGTTAGTGTGAGACAGAACTCTTTGATAATTTCAGCTTTAAGAACCTCAACGTCCCACTCAGGACTCCTCCTCTTGCATTCCGGGAGCATTTCTTGACAGGATCTCTTTGCTTGTCTCTTTGCTTAATGCCGTTTTCCTTTCAGGGTGAAGGTATAGAACTGAACTAGCACTGCAGGCACTGAAGCATGAAGGGAGAATTGGGGACACCCTCAATTTCCTCGCCCTGGGATCAAAAGCAGGAGCAATGAACCAGTGTCTCATCCGGGCCTTCTCTGGAGTTGCTTTCCTTCTTGTGAGCACAGCACTCCTCTCCATGAGGCATTATGTCATCCAAAAGGACGTCAATGACCATAGTCTTGCAGGGCAACCCTTTCATAGATGGGCACAGCATGAGAGGACATCGGTGGATACGATGGACCTCAATAGCACCAGGAAGCCAAAGCATGAAAAGCTCAAGACCCTCACAGCGCATTCCAGTATTGGAAAAGGCCTGTTGCTTGAGGAACTCTTCTTTGCTGTAAAGACAACTTGGAAGTTCCACCAGACCAGGATGGGATTATTGCTGGATACCTGGATATCCCGGGTCAAAGAACAGGTTGGTATGAAGGTGAGAGGGAGGGCTGCATAGCCTCAGTCTTTCCTAGTCTTGAAGCCAGAGGCCAAAGTTTATCTGGAAGAATTTAATGCTTTCTATGTAGAATTGCACCAAGGAATGATTTTCTACTAAGGACAAATCTGGAAGCACTTTTTGTTTTGTTTGCAGGGGATTTTAGATGCACTTGCTGAATTATTTCATTTTTGTCGTGCTCTTTCTCCAAGGATCTAAGGGCTCCATTCATGGCTTCCCACCAATTTTTTCTTCACAGCAACTCCGTGAGGTAGGTGAGACTGGGAGATGATGACTAACCCGAGGTTTAGTGGCCTTGCTCTAGGGTCTAGTGCAGAATCCCTTTCAGCCCAGGGCTCAAATTCTATTTCAGACAAGCATATTTTTGGGAGGGGATCGTGTTCCTGAAAGCAAAAGAGCTGGGCCCATATCCCTAAAATATCATATTGTAGCTTACAGATCTTCCTGCCAATAAGTAAGCCTTGGGGAAACTATGTCAACCTTCTAGCATGGGGAAAGTAAATGCCAAAGCCAGCAGTCACCAAATAATTGGTGGTTGAGGCAAAGAATGTAGGATTGTTGGGACCCCAGAGGGCCCAAAAGTTGTAACGCATTTTGACCCGCAGGCACACAGAACTGTGGCCCTTGGGCCTGAGGCTCAAAGTCCCTGTGCTAAGCAGATGTTGCGTGAAGCCCTGCCACCACGAATTCAAATGCTCGGGTATTCTATCCCTTCCACTGTTCATTATGCTGCTGCTGATCCTGCTCATCTGTCATTTTATTTTACCCAGGAAAAGAAGCAGCAGTGTTTCTTAGTGAACCTCAAATCAAATTGAGGGAGGAAACCACATTGATCTGAAGCAGGCAGATAATAAGAGAGGGAGGAATGCAGAACAGGGTGGGCACTTTCTCAAAACATCCAGCTTTAGTTCGCTGAATGGTTTGGGGGATTCCTGATGAAGATGTAGCTTTCTTTCCAGTGAGCTTATTCCCTTTGGCCAAACTGGTCCCACATACCTCTTGTTCAGGGCTCCCCCCAGGGTTTCTTATGAATATTATGTAGATTGATCACCTATAGATGGTGCCCCTGGTTATAGGGTGTGAACTGTCACATCTGCAGAAGAACAATCAGTCTCCAAAAGAGCAACCAGTCAGGGTGAAGAGCGAGTGATCAGGAATGGTTCCAAGACTGGCTGAAAATGGTCACGACGTTGAACGAATGGTATCTGCCTTAACTCAGAGTTATAGAATAGCAGAGTTGGAAGGGGCCAGAAGCCAGAGGGTCCAACCAAGCTCAGTGCACCAAGTTAAACCATCCCTCTCAGATGGCTGTCCAGCCAACAAAGACTGGATGAACATGCAGGTGGGAAGGTGTTCTGTTTTACTGCAAATAATTTTGGAGAGCTGTCAGAGGATAATGATCTATTTGGAGGCTTCCTCTATTTGATGGGCTGTCCAGACCAAGCCTGGTTTGAGGTCAAAGAACTCTAAGGGGGAAGAACCAGCAAGGCCTGGAAACCGCCTGCCTACCGGAACAAAGTAGAGAGCTGGGCCGCTTAGCCTGTCCTTTGGTGAGATAGATTATATTTCTATTTCAGTTACAGGAATGATGTCTAAAAGTGCATCTATACAGATACATTTGCATATGGAATATTGTTCCAAGATGTGTTTCCTCTTATTTTGGTTACATGTATGCGGCCATGCTAGTTTTGTGTGTGTGTGTCTATGTGTGTGTGTGTGTAGCAATGGTCATGAGACCAGAGGCAAAAGAAATACTGGCTTTCCAAAACACATTACTTGTGGGCTTTCTCACGTAATACATTTAGGTGTAGGCATAAAACAGTGAAGCGTAGCCACGACAAAACAAATTTGCAGAGACATATTTCCATGCAGGAACACTTGTGAGGGCTCTGTGGCAGACTCGATTGCCTGGAGTCCTGAGTGAAATAGGCCTTCAGGACCTCAGCATTGAACACCCCTTCAGAAGCAGGCACACCTCTGATTGCCTGATGATTTCGCGATTCACATCCCCAATTAGCACAGGCATCGAGCAAACCCGCCATATTTGCCTAGCCAGCTCCATCCTCTTCCAAGCGCTGGGCATTTTTCTGCCTCACATGGTTCTGGTTACTTTTTGTTTCCTCACCTTTATAGCTGTCCCAGGCCTTTCTTCTTCTGGGAACAGACCCACAATAATACCCAGGCTGGATGCATGAAAAGGCCTTGCCACGGTCAGACCCAGGGGAGGCCCACGTGCCATGCCGGGCCACTGTCTGAATGACTTTCCCCTTTTCAATACATAATGCAAGCGCAGTGTTTAACCAGCCTGCAGGCAGCTGGTGGGGAGATTGTTTAAGGCTCGTGTGTCTCTCTCTTTCAGTCCCCTTGGCTCCTTGAAAGCCCATTTTCCGCTTGAGAGGAGCTATTCTTTGCTGGACGTGATCCCCACTCTTGCCCTTGGGATGGGAGAACATGCCACACAATGTTGTTAAGAGGAGTTGGGAAGCATTGGGGGAAGAGGAGGAGGGCTGAGAAACAGCAGGGAGCTTATAGATCTTTTACACACAAGCAGATGTTCTTTTCTGAACTCTAGCTTCCTTTCGCCACAAAGTTTCTGCTTTTTCTGCAGTTCAGTACCTTATGAATGTGTGATAGGGACTTGGGTTTATAGACATGTTTCCAAAACCATTTCAAACATACTGAATGGGCAATGGACCCAGGTCAGTCCCCCCACCAGGAGACAGTGGTTGCTGAAGAAATAGGGGGCTGCTGTGGACAATAGTCAACTCCCTCTCAAGACCACAATAGGATTTTTTTTTGGCGGGGGGAGAACTCATGTTAATTAAAAAAAGAGTCTCAAAACATTTGAAATTGGAATGTACAAGCCATCAGAGAACAAGATTTAAAGATAAAAAGGGGCTAATCTAGGAGGAGTTTATCTCTTTCTATGTAAAAAAGCTGGGGCAGATGCTCATTTTCAGTTATCATGTTCCACTTTAAAAATATCTGAACTCGCTACAACTTTTATTTTTGCAGCATCCCTGTGAGATGGGGGCATCATTATTCCATTTGTACAGATGAAAACACATTCAGAGTGTTGGAAGCACCTCATGCCGTACAATGTTTAGTAATAATGCATCTCAGATTATGCATAGCTGAAGGAATTGTGTGGCTTGTCACTGGATGTCACATGTGGAAACAGCAACTTTTAGACACCGGAGTAACCCCTTTCTCTTCTTTTTGTCAGACATATGTCTTCACAGATAAAGAAGATGATGAGCTGCAGGAAAGACTGGGTAATCTAACCTTTACCATTGCACAACACCTGCTAACTGACTTTTCTGTGCTGTGTATTGGAAATCCTCCTTTGTTAAAAGTGTCCTTATATAGCTAATCTTGGGGAAAGGTCCGTTTGGTGGTTGAGGATATGCTTTATATGCAGACGTTTCCAGGTTCAGTCCTGGAATCTACAATTTGGGTTGCTGAAGATCTGTGACTGAAATCTTGGAGAGATGCTACCGGTCAGTTTAGCTCTCCAGATACTCTGGACTTCTATTCCCAGAAATTCTGGCCACTGGGTATACTGGGAGAAATCTCAGACATCTGGAGATCTCCAGGCTGTCCACCCTGGGGCAGATACTCAGGAGCTAGGGGGAACCACAGCAGTTTCCTACATTTCTGACCAAGAGCCAGATCTAATTTTCTATACAGGGTTGGCTTTGGATTTTGCTGACAGATTTCTCAGCGTATCAGGGAGGGTCTGCCTTAAGGGAATATCTGGCCAGGGTCGTGGACTTGCCAAAGGAGTGTTAATAACCCTGGATAGTTAGTTCTCTATTTGATGGGTGGTGTGGTTCAAGTTTAGTTTAAAAAGAATGAACTTTGGTAAGGTGAACAAGCACATTTGAGGTCTTGAAATTTCCTGTGCATGAACAACAGACTGTGCTAGCATACAGTTCACCCGATCACAGGCTTTCCCACTCCAGTGAGGTGCATTATATTTCTGCATAAATTACTCCAGTGCTTTTGAATTGTGCATATATTCCCCCTTTAATGTACAATTATGTCCTTTTTTGCCCTGTTGTTTGGGTAGGCATTTTGTTTCATTTCATTTTGGTGATGCATAAGTGGCCACTGTAGCTGGCCTTGACCTATGCTCAGTATATTTGTAAGTAAAGTCAAATCTCACAAAATGTCCTTAAGTTCTCCCATGACCTCCTTTGAAAGGTAACCAAACTTGGGTAAGTGTTGCGCCATGATACTTCTCATTGCTCAGAAAAACAGGAAACCAGAACAGTATTCTGAAAACAGGTGACATTTAATATTGGGCACAGAATTTAGCATCTTGAAAAATCACGGATTTTGTTTTATATAGAAAAGTGAGTTTCTAGCCCTTAAGGCTATAAGGGTAAGTTCTGACAAAAATATATATGCAATGAAATCGCAGCAGGCAGAATAGATAAGCGTAGGGACCCTATCAAAATTTCCAGTGATGAGGAAATGGGTTTCATTTCACAGCACAACATTTTCCATTCCTAATAATGAGCACAAGCAGAATGAAGTATAGAAGCAAATCTGTGCAGATTTACTTAGTCTGAAGATGAGCAATTCACAACAAATTAGTCTGGTTCTGTTAAGATTCAGTTCAGGGTTGGTTGTTTATCTCATGTATTCATTATTATTGCTAATTTATTTAAAATGCAAAATACAAAGAAAGCTATAATGATAAAGAAAAGGAGTAAGGCAGGATATATTTTCATTACATCATAGAAAGAAAGTGTAATTTCTTTCCTATGATCCTATCCTGAAAGCTTATACCATCCTATCCATCTTTCAATAAATCTATCTGACTGAATACCCTCCTGAGTCCTTTCGTAATGAGTTAATTTAGACATGAGTACAGTGATTCAGATCTTACAATACCAGTCAGAAACTGAGTGTTACTGCTTTTTCCTCTCCAATTAGCTGCTATATATTGGCTGCACAAAGATTTATCACCAGTTTCAATCCAAATCTGTTTCATGGACAAAGCCCTTAAGGTAACATAACAAAACTATTTTTGGATCTTCACATACCAAATAACCAGTAATTTCATTTATCATGTCTTGTACAGTTCTCCAGAAAATTTCCATTGATGGCTACCCTGCCCCAGAACAGCCAAAATGAAGGAAATCTGTATTTATGAAACAAAGAATACATGTTTGATAAATAGAAGTCATACCTATATGAGGTTAAGTACTGTACTGATTTTAAAAAGAAACATTTTAAATTGGCAGGTAATCTTGGGAGTATTTAAAATGCATAATTAAGCTGGTAAATATGCAGAAAATGGCAACCAAAATGATCAGGGGATTGGAGCAAACCTTGTGAGAAAAGTTGATAATGTTTGGGCTCTTTAACCCAGGAAAAATGGTGAATAAGGGGGAAATAATGAAGGTGTACAAATTACATAGTATGGAGAAAATAAATATGGAGATATTTTCCCTCAGCTGTCGGGAAACTATACCCTGGGGTCATCCCATGAAGCTGAGTGTTGCAAGATTCAGGACAAAACAAAACAACAAAACAACAGCAACAAAAAACCAAGTCCTTCACACTGTATATATTTCCACTGTGGCATTTACTTGCACAAGAAGTCATGATGGCCACCAATTTGGACATCTTTAAAAGGGGACAAAGTAATGGGGGAATAAGGCTTTTCCTGCCAAGCAGTCATGGAGACAGTATGTTCTCTCCAGTACTGGAGGCAGTACTCCTGCATGCCCCCGTGGTGGGGAACATGGGTGGGAGAGTACTACTGCACTCAGTCCTGCTTCTGGGCCTCCGGCACTCAGCTGGCTGTCCACAAGAGAACGCGGGCCTTCAGACACCTGTTGCGTGACCCAGCAGGGCTCTTCCAGTCTACGCATTTGGTGCAGGAGCTGCTAGACGGTGCTTCTGTTGAGGACGTACCTCATTGCCCAGTGCTCAGAAGCTCAGTCTCTTGTTGCTGAGAAAATGAGATTCTTCTCCTGGCTAGTGTCATCATTACTAATGCGATTACTGTGCATAAGGTAATTGGGCAAGTGTCATCAGCACTTCTTAAGTCATGCCTGGAGAAGAATGATGGCCACATTACAGCTCCTTGCCTGCCCCTCAGCACCCTGACCGTGTAATTTCTGACTCCTTTAGAAAAACACAACATATTCCTGAGGGAACACTCCCTGCCTGTCTTTGCAATCAATAATTTTATAGAGTGTTCAACAACATTTTTTTTTAAAAAAAATCTATGTTACACACTGCATAAAAGTTAAACTAAAGTTCTGAATTATTACTTCAATTTCCCTGTATACATCCTAGCTTTTTTGGTGAAATTAAAAAGGGAGGAAGGGAGAGGGAGAGGGAGAGGGATCCCATCAACTCCTGCTCAGAAGCATGTATCTAAGGCCTCTGAGTGGATTATGGTGGCTGCACAAGTAGGGAAGGAAGGATACAATTTACATAAAATTTTCATATGCAAATATATGTGCTAGTTTAGAAAATGGCACCAATTTAACTAGAAGTATTGGCCATCTCACCACAATGGGTAGACTATGGACAGGTGAGCTGCGGGCCTGCCCTGTCTGCTGTCCAGGTGCTGATTGTGGATGGGTGACTTGGCAGGACATGTTAGCTCCCTCTTCTTATAGTTCTTTATCTCTAAAGTGGACTTGGACTGGACGGACCTTCAGGTAGAGGACTGCCGACTGTCAGCCCTTCAAACACAGAGCAATCTTCTGTAAAGTAGGACAAAAATGCTCCAGCACTGTGACCCCTATGGAAACAACTAGTTTCTTTGCATTGGGCAGAGAGCCACTGTGATAATGCTTACTTTTGCTTACTCCTGTAGGTGTGCACTCTGCACAACAGTGGTGGAAACTTCCAATACTCTCTCTTTGTTGAGCATGCTGCTTTTGGCTGATGGGAGTTCTAGGCCAAAATATTTGGATGGCCACAAGGGCTTCATCCCTGCTTTAGAGCCATGGTCTCCTTAGCCTTATTCAAATACTCACATGGTTAGGATCATGGGGGTGTGTGTGGCAGTGGGGCGGGGGGTGAGTCCATCCATTGCTGTTATGTTGCTCCTGATGTTCCAGGCCGGGGTCATTCTTTCTTCAGACCAAAAGTGGTTTCTCACCCTTGGTCTAACTAACAAGCCATCTTTAGCTGTCACTGGTATTCTGTTGTGGAAGACCTGGAGATATGTGGCACTCAAATGCAGTTTGGCCTTCCATTGGTTGGCTGTCTGGGAAAGCCCTAAATTTCTCCTTTCCTCATTCCACTGAGAGCTTAAAGTCCTTATGTTTAAGATGATTCAGTAAGTTAGGATATGTTTACATGCTTATCCACAGTAGTTTGGCCATATATGCATCACCAAAAAATAGGAAATGCTGTACCACTTATTTGAATATAATTTGCATATGTTCATGCACATGGCTAAATTCAGGTATAGAAATAATTACTGTAACTTAAAATAAAAATCTAATACATTTTACGATGATGAGGAAAGCTGTGACCAGGTAACACATGGTGACTGGTAAGATGTTCTAGATGGGGTATTTCAAGGTCTGCTCTCCCTTCTCAAGAACCATGAGGTGGGAGAACAGGGGGTCTGCAGCTGCGCATTAACAATTTGTATATGACTGAGAGAGCATACAGGTGATCTGGTCTCAGCCCTCCTTAAACCAGACTTAGACTGGATATCTTTCAGATAAAGAATACCTTCCAGTAGAAGATCAACAGCTCTCCTAATAGAGTACAGTCCTCTGTACTTTAGGGCACATGGCCACTGTAACCAGAACACTGCTTCTTTTCCCATTAGGCAATCACGTGATTGTCACAAACTGTTCTCCTGAGCACAGCCACCCGGCACTTTCCTGCAAAATGGCAGCTGAGTTTGACGCATTTTTAGCTAGCGGCTTAAGGTAAGCAAACACTTACCTGAATTGGGAGATATGAAGAGTGAGACTCATAGCAGTTTGAATTATTTGTTGGCATATGAATGGTGTCAATACATATGAATACTTGCTCCACTGTTGGACTAACAGTCAAACTGCCCCTCCAAAATGTCCTACTAGGGCATTGCAAATGGAGGCTATCTGGACTCATGCAAAATGCACAGTTTGGGGAGCTGGGTCTACCTGATGAAAATTACCATGAATCTCTTTTTAGTTTCTTCCAGATAGTGCATTGACATCATGAATGCTAGGCTTAGCTTTCTGAAAGACAATACAAATGTATTTTCCTGCATTCTTGCTCTCTGTGTGTGATTTAGACTCCAATTGTACTGGAACTAAATATGTAAAACTTCCCTCATCCTTGTATGTTATTTCTGATAAGCATTAACACCATCTCACCCCGGTGTGTGCTTGTAATTTCATTGCATTTCATATCTATACCACCCAAAAGTCAGAACTCTCTAGCTGGGTTACAAAGATGTAGAACCTTTAAAATACAATTTTGTACACAATAGGAAAACTATTTACATGCAAGCAATTTGCATTTGTCCATTTATATGGACAGTAAACACAATATACACAACATATTGTTTATACAATATAAATAATTTTAGCAATCACCAATAAGGCATCTCAGGACCAATTACTAAATTAACTGAAGAAGAACCAGTTAGGTAGATGCATGCTATGTATTTACAAAACATCTGCTTTGGCCCTAGAGAACAGCAACATATATGCAGCAAGGATAGATTAAATATAGCCTCAATTTAACTGGTAGGATGGAGATCAAAGGTTGTTCAAAGCTGGCAACAGCAGTACAACGGAACTAATATCCCCTTCTTGAATTTATCAGTTATCTCCCTCTATTTTTTTCCAGCTGGTTTTGCCACCTTGATGATGATAATTACCTAAACCCCCAGGCTTTGCTGAAGCTCTTGTCTTCTTATTCTCCAGAGCAGGATGTTTATATCGGGAAGCCCAGCTTGAATAGGCCAATTCACGCCTCTGAAAACATGCCTAACAACCAGACAGTAAGTCAAGTTCTTATCCAGGCAGGACTAAGTAAGGTTGACAGCCTGGGAATATTAAAGTCAGTGAGGAGTTGGCTTCTACATGAGTATTTAAAAAGTTGATTTATTCCTTTGTTTCAAGTGGTCCCATTGTGTCAGGGAGGAGAGACATAGCAACATAGATGGAGTACAGCATAGCTCTTCAGCAAATGGGGAAAAGGCAGTAGATCTTGCTTTTTTGGTGGGGGTAGGAATGCAACCTGCTGGAGAGAAGCCCTATTTCCCACCTGAAAGACTTGGCTTTGGATGTCTACCTCCTTTCCTCCACTTACAGGCTGCTCCTGGCCAAGGTGCAAGACTTTGGCACAAGCCAGAGGGCAACAGCCAAATGGCGCTTGGCCTTTGGCTCTAATTCTGTGGCATCACTGGCGAGAACATTTTGGGCAACTGCAACATTGCTGGCAAAGATATACTTTTAATATTTTGCCTCTGCAGTCTTGCCTGCTTGCTTGAGGAAAGACACACATCCCAGCACAGGTGGGCAGTTCACAACCATTTAGCTTAATAAGCCCCAGCATTGCACAGTGGAGGAGAGCAGCAGTTGGATAACAGAAGAGCAATTGCCTACATTCACCTGCTTCTTGTTCGGTGCTGCAGTGAGGGCCAGGGATCTACTACTAGTGCTGCTGAAGTCCAGGTCAGTCCAAAGCAAAATCTCCCTCAGCCATCATTTCGTTGGAGATGACAGGAGTGACCTGGCATGTGTTACTGGGACCTGGTGGTGGGAAGGGGAGGTGCAGGAATTCCCTTTCTCCAAGGGCTCCCTGTCCAGTTCAGCACTGACCTCGAGTGCTTGTCTCTTGTGTTGGGTACATGGGACTGAGGCATCTGCTGGTGCACCACCTACCTTGTTAACCATCAGCGTCCCTGCTTGAGTTGACAAGGTTGCCTTGGATTTGGTGGCATGGAACCCTAGAATGATGCTTCCGGAGGAACTCAGCTTCCATGCTGAGGCTGCTGGATTCGGAGCATGTCATGGCCACCATGGGGCTCTCTCTGTATATCATCAGCCCAACACATGCTTCATTTGGTTTTCTCAACTGGGCAGGATGATGGTGATCTGAAAGTGGGGGAATGAACATCAGTCCTATTGACAGGCCCAGGGCATTTCCTACTGAGCTTACAGCCCCAGCAGCCTTTCCCACACAACGGTGGGGGACCTATTAAAATGCTGCGCTGACTGAGGCTACTCCAGAGGGCTCTGGGGGATTTTCCTGCTGGTATGACTGGGGCTTTTAGAGAAGCCGAGGTCACTCTGTGGAATGCAGAGATGACTCTGGCCTAAGCACATTCTTCCTCTGAGCAGGGCCCAGTTAGCTCCTTGATATATGCCTGATCAGAGGAAAGGGAAACAAGCAGGAAGATGGCTGGAACACAAGTGGAGGAAAACTTGTGCTGAGTTTGACTGAGCACAGGCTAGAGCTTATATTCAGCCTGTTCTGTGGTGGTGATGGTGGCAAAAAAGAAGTCCTTCTCACCAATATTGCATCTTTTTGTTGTCCAGCAGAACTTTTCTGAGTGATTCATGGCCTGCTGCAATCCGGGTTAGGGAGAGAAACCTTTAGTAGCGCATCCTTTGGTGACAAGTTTGCATGACACTCTGAGGCTCAAGTTGCTCAAACATGAATCTGACACCATAATACAGTTCCATTAGCAGCAATGCCCAGAGTACCATCTGGTCTGGTTTTATTGGATGAATTTTGGTTCTTGAGGCCCAAGGACACAGACTAAGTGCTTGGCCAAGTCTGGCTAACTGTGTATTTGACCCTTGCCTTCTTGGCTTACTCATCTAATAGCGAAGGGATATCCAGTTGGGTCTAAGTGGCTGTAAAATCCTCCTCAAGAGAAGTGCCAGCTTCTTTAAAGGAAGTGGTAATTAGGCCTCTCCAGAAAAAGCCTAACATGGACCCAGATAATGTTAACAGCCATAGGCCAATAGCCAACGCCCCATTCCTGGGCAATGTGTTTGAGTGAGTGGCTGCTGGTCAACTCCAGGCTGTCCTGAATGAAACTGATTATTTAGATCAGGGGTCTCAAACTCGCGGCCCGCTGGGATGGGCAGGGCACGGGGGAGGGCCCCTGAGGCCTTCAAAGCGCCGGCCGGCGGCGCCCGGGCCGGCCGCGGGATGAGCAGCCCACTACCACCGCGGTGGTGGAATACTTGATGCGGCCCAGCCTCACCCCGACTCTACTTCCAGCGGCCCCCAGGGAAGTTGAGTTTGAGACCCCTGATTTAGATCCATTTTAATTCGGCTTCAGGTTTGGGTTTGGAATAGAGACTGCCTTAGTCACCCCGCAGGATGCCCTTTGCTGAGAGAAGGTCAGTGGGAGTGTGTCCATGTTGATTATCCTGGACTTCTCAGCAGCCTTCAACACCGTTGATTGTGGCTTCCTACTGGATATGCAGAATGGGTTGGAAACTGGAGGCAGTATTTCCATTTGCACGGGATGGCTGATGATTGCTCTCTGCTTTGGCAACTATACTGCGGGGTTCCATGGGGTCCCGTTGTTGATGCTCTTCGACACCTACATGAAACTGTGGGCAGATCTGTAAGTGTGCAGCGAAGTGCCATCAATATGCATATGACACCCAGCTCTGTCTCTGTAAAAGAGGGGCAGAGCTTCTGAATCAGTGCTTGGGCACAGTAATAGACAGAGGTACTGTTGTGGGTAGTATATTGCCCTGGCTAAGTGATGTTTAAACTGTTCTGGGGTGGAGGCAGGTGGGTTACATGCCCATAAAGGGTCAGGTTTGCAGTTTTGGTGTGCTCTTGGATCCAGTATTGCCACTGGAGGCAGAGATGGACTCAATAGCACGGGATGTCTTTTATCAGCTTTGGCTGATATTTAAATTATGTCCCTATCTGGACAGAGATAAAGTCATATGGTGCCATGTATTATTCTCATGTGTGGTTTATGGCCCGCTTTCTCTTTTCAGAAGTCGGTGTCATATTGCAGAGAAAGGTAGAATTTAGGTCACGCCAGGCAGAGTCAAGTGCAACATAGCACTAAGGACCAGGAACATGGAAAAGATCTGATACAGCTTCCCTGTGGATCAGTGCATCCTGATCTACCACCTGCTCATCTCTGTCTTATTGTAATCCAGACACATTTTTCTCTTGTCAGAAACTGGTGTATTTTTGGTTTGCTACTGGAGGAGCTGGATTTTGTATCAGCCAGAGCCTGGCCACCAAGATGGCTCCTTGGGCAAGGTGAGTGATGAAGCTGGTAGATACCAGACCTGTGTCTGATCGCCAGGTGATCCTACATAAAGCATCTAAGGGTGGATGTTTTATCTTCCTCTGGTGCTATGAATGCTGCCACAAACTACTTCCAAGTAGCTTGTGCTGTCCAGGCATTTATGAAATAGATTTCCCAAATACTAAGACTAAATCAGGCTTCCACCTGGCCAGTGACACCCCAACAATGTTTTCATTATTTTTTGTTAGAATCTTGGGATCCACCAATCTGGGGTCCATTAGGTACGCAGTTATGGTCCATTTTGGTTCCTCTTAAAGCCTCTACTCACAAGGAAATCCTATTGATCTCATCGGATCTTACTCCCAGGCAAGTGGGCATAGGGTTGCCATCAAAGCATCTTTGATTAATATCATTGCTATATTATCTCTTTTTACCATGTTTTGTTCATTTTGCTTCATGGAGCAAAATGGAGCAAAATGTTCAATATTATATGAGATGAACATAGGAAATACACCAAAGAGATATTCCAGGGCTAGGAAACCCTCCAGCTGGTGCTCCCAGCTTCTCTTACCATTGGTCAGACTGGTTGATGGGCCAGAGCAAGCTTTCCAGCCACAAGAGGTATGAGAGCCATGCACTGGTGCTGCCACCTCCCCACCCAGCCCTCCCCTTTCCTGTGTTGCAAGCCCCCCTGCCCACTTGCTGCGTGAATCCTCGCCCTTCCCCCAAACTTCATCATGCCCTTCCCCTTGCCTTTACCATCGCTGCCATGGCAGCTCCTGGAGAGCCGCACGGCCAGAAGCAGCAGCTGGCATGGCTCCTACAGGAGTCCATTCATCCCCCTACCCATCGCCTGGCTCTGGCTGATGGGAGTTTCAGTGACCGCAGCATCTGCTGGGGGAGCAGCACAGTTCACCACTTCTACTCCACTGCTTGAGGTGTAGTCTTCAATTCACCTGATGGGAGGGTTGGTCCTTCCGGTTGAGGTGGATGGAAATTGGAGTGCAACATAATCTGGAGGACCACAGATTCCCCAGTCCCTGAAACAGACCAAAGACAAATTATGAAAGTTACTTTGACACTGAAGAAGTTGTTTCTGCAATTACCAAAACAAAGCATATGGGCGAACATTATCATTAAAATGTTCATTCCAGTAATGAGTAAACTAGGCCCAACGTTCTACAAACATTATCTAACTGGCACCCTTCCCAAAACCCTAATATAATCTGTCAGTTTAGTCATTTTGGCAAATTGCCAGATGTTTTCCACACAGTTGTTAATCTTGGGCTCTGTCACCTTTTTCCAGTTAGTTGCCAAATTAATTCTGGTTGCACATAAAAGGTTAATAACAAACTCGAGGTCTCAGGTCTCAACCTTTCTACATTTGTTGCAAAAAAGAATCACGTGTGGAACCAGCAGTAATAATCAGTAATCAGTAATATTTTAAATAAACTAGATTACTCCTTGCCTGCCAGTATATTTTTATTTCAGGAAGATGCCACAAAATATGAATAATGTGAGCCAGGAAGGAGCCAGACCTCTTGCAATTAGCTGAACTAATTAAACACAAAACAGTTTCTTAAAAGTTGTCAGGTACCAGTCAGAAAATTTGATAGACATTTTCTTTTCTATTCCCCTAGACTACATTTGAGGGCACACTGGCTCAAATCCATTGTCATTCATCTTCAGCTATTATGCTCCAATTATTGTCTCCAATGACCTTGAATTCTTTTCTGATGCTCAGTGAAGTGAAGATATTTTAAAAAGGTCCTTTGTTTACAACCTTGAATACACATGGTTCATACGTGCACACATATGTATATGCACAGACGCATCTTTGTTTATCTATATAAACAAATCCACTCTGCAAGGCGGTTTCCAAACCTGTGTCACCAAGGTTGGTTTTCTTCTTGGGGGCAATGGGACAGGCTTCCAAATGTAGGCATATAGACCCAGGGCAGAGGGTTGGCCCCAGACATTCTGCTGCCTGAATTGAAGATAGAACTCCATCTCATTCCATGCAGAGACCCCAACTGGGCAGGCGGGTGACCTCCTTCAGTGCTGGTGATGGAACAAGGAACTCCATCACATCATTGAACAGCAGCCTAGAGTAGGAGATGCAGGGCAGGCTGCAGGACAGTGCAGAAGAATAACCAAATCATTCAAACTCAACCTTCAGTGCAAAAGACTTGGCTCAAAAATGAGAAATGCTCCTTAAAATAGGAAGTGTATATAGTAAAATATATATATACTGTTCACAACATAGTACACCAAAACAGTATAAGAGTGAACAGCTCAAGAGTGAATGTTCCCATGAAGCACTCACCTACCAGGCCTTTCTTCCTCAAGCTGGTGACGTTCAGAAGTTTTGGGTGACAAATCCCAACATTTCTAATCACTAGCTGTATGGGCTGGGGATCATGGGAGTTGAAGTCAAAGACAGCTGCTGGACACCAGATTGGAGAAACCAATCCAGAGCCAGCTGTTTGGATGGCTTAGACTCCTCCCTCCAAGTACAGTGTATTTAGCAATGATCATTTTTGAAAATATTGAGCCCCCTGCTCCCCCAACAAGGTCTTCTTGCAAGGCTAACTACAACATGTCATATCCATTACCCATAAGATATTGCCTCATAATAAAATTATAGCACCCCAATCATTTTAAATTCTCTATCAGTCCTAAATCAGGTGTCTCCTTATAAATATTGAGCAGACACTAAAGGTGAGTTTTGAGGCTATGTTTAGGATTATACATCCTCCACACCTTCTATAGGGCTGATAGTAAAGGATTGCCTACTTTCTTTAAAATTGACTCTATCTTATGGTACCATAATAAACAGTTCAGAGGAAGGGATTTTTTTTTTTAGCAACCTAGTGTCCCAGTTCTTTGCTTTTTATCAGAAACCAACATCCCCTTGCTGTTGCTAAGTGTGATGAAAGGTAGTAAATACACAGTTTGGAACAGCTAATTGCCTGCTCCTGACTCTATCCTGTAAATATGCCAGATTCACTTGCCTTTTAGCCTTCCTAGTCCAAATGAACTTCGTAACATATTTAGGGATGTATGAGAAATACATTTTAGAGAACAATCCTTGGGCCCCTGGACAGGGTCTGAAGAGCCACAGGGTATTTCAGGTTACAGATCCAAGGCTGGAGGCAGCGCTCCGATTGTGCTCCCCAGAGCTGGGAACTGGGGCTCCAGCTCACTCTCCCATTCACAGCCAGTGCAGAAGTTGTAGCAGCTGCTTTCCAAGACTGGGAAAGTGACCTCAGAGAGGGGGTGAAGGGAATGTTCCAGTGCGCGGGATGAGGAGGAAACTAGAGAGGCCAGGATGCAAGTTAGGCCGTGGCCTCCCCAGACTCCTTTAAAACGCTGTCATTATATGAGCAAAAAGCCTTCTCACCAAGGTTCTGGGCAGAAGGGTGGGAAGGAGAGTCCCAGTTGGAACTATTGGAGGTGGTTTTATAAATCAAATTAATCAAATCAAATTAAAGGGGAGATCCTCTCTGCTGCTCCCCACCACTTCCCACTGTAAACCTCCAAATTTGGATTGGAGGTTTACAGTGATCAGATTTATGATCATTGCTATAGGATTGCATTCTCGGCTCATTTTTGATCAGGATTTTATCCAGTTAGCACCTTCCAGACTAAACACAGATTTGTATGCAAACTGTGGTTGACAACCATATAAATCTGAGCTTGCAGTGTGATTCATGCAGAAAAGGCAGGAAAAAAAAGGATTTGATAGTAAGCATACCTCTGAAAAATACATACTTTTAAAAATTGTGCATGAATCCTTTTTAATGAATGGAAGAAGGATGCATACATTTTAAAGATGCGTGCAGTTGATGCATACACTTTGAAAAATATGCAGGGAAATACATACAGATTTTCATGCAAAAAGCAAATCTGACCAAACACCAAACCAAAGCTCACAATTTGAAACAGTTGCAAGTCAGAAGAAGCCTCAAGGTGGAATTTGGAGAACGTTCGCAAGCTTGTGTTTGGTGCATTTGAACATCCCCATGGTCAGGCTGGTGGTTTCCTGTGGTCAGGACAGTACAGATAGGAAGGACCACAAATAAGCGGGGGAGGGGGGCAGAACATTTGGCAGAACAACGATTTTACTGCACAGAGTCTTCTAAACCATCCAATCTGTAAATAAGAGTTTTGGGGGAGTTTTGGGGGTGGGGAGGGAGGGAGGGAGGGAACCGTGGCAGCCAGGATACAAAGTCTCCCAGTGCTGCTCCAGCCTTCTTTCCTCCACTGAAGTACCACATCGAGAGGGCTGAAAATGGGTGTCCAGTGGTGCAGGGGGATCAAGAAAGGTCCTCCAGTCCTCCTGCTGCTCTGGACCGGATGCCTCGAACCCTGGATCCTGCCCCTAAAGGCCTTTTTCTTAACATAAGCATCTGATTCATGCCTTGTTGGTTTTGATGTTTTAAAGACAAATTCTTATTTTCTTGGTGTGATGTACGTAAATGCTATTAACACCGGAATCCTCTCTGTGCTCATTTTGGAGGAAGGTTAGGGTATAAGAATTCTTTTAAAAATGAGCTTTTCAAGAAATTTCAGTAAGCAGAATATTTCATCATTTGTCTTTCCAAATTTGACGGCAGAGTTTTAGATTAACATTTTCTTAAAAAAACAAAAACAAAAAAACAACTGGTTTGATCTTATAATAGTCCCTAATACTAGATCAAGGGAGAGATGTATTTTATTTACATAATTCTTGAATGTCATGCATCCTATTCACAAAGTTTGTCTCACTGCTTTTGCTGATATTGACTTTAAAGGTATCGCTAAGAAGAAAAAAGACCTGGCCACCCCACCTAGTTACCCTTTGGTAAAGACGTGTTTCTGAAATCTGACTACTCAATTTTTATAGGGAGGTTAATTATAAATTGGTGGAATATAACTACCAAATTGTCCTTCTGGATGAACAGTGCAATCCTGTGAATCTGCTGAGATGTGACAGTGAATTCAGTAGAACGTTCCCCTAGATAAGTGTGCATAGAAGGCAGCAAACATTTCCCAAGCACAAATGACTATTCCAAGTATTCAATCACCTTTTCTGCATCTACAAAGTACCAAACCTCACCAGTTTTGTTTTTTTTAAGTATAAGATGTATTGTTTTGCTTGCAGTAGCTATGTTTTTCTGCTACTAATCTTGTTTAGCCCCTATTAATGAAACTGTTACATTATTTTCGGCAGATTCAGTGCTGGAGTTCACACACTGGGAACTATGATTAGGGGTTGCAGCCTCAATCTTGCAGACAACATTGTTGTTCAGTTCTTGATGATTAAAAATGACTGATAAGAGACAGGCATTGTTAAATATTTGTTCCCTTATCCCTTTGGAACTGTTTTTAAAATAAATGCTTCCTCATTTAACCAAATAAATGTTCAAAATGGGTGTCCTGCTGAACTTTATCAAAAAAAAAAAAAAAAAAAAAAAACCCCAAAACAAAAACAAACCAAACCAAACCAAACCCCAATACAGAATAAATAGTATTCATTTCCTCGCTAGGGTTAGTATTCCAAACACAGCTGCTACAAGGCAAGGGTATTCAAAGTCTTTCAGACTAAGGGCTTTATTCAATTTTGGACAAGCCCTTGGGAACACCATTCTAGTGTAGCCAATGGCCCAAAGTCAAAGGGACAGGGCCAAAAATACTCCCCCCCCCCCCTCCAAAGCATACTTTTGCTTAAAGCTCTCAGTGTGAATAATAAACATTAGGAAAAGCATTTAGCCTAGTAAAATGGGGAACAACTGCACAAAAGACAAGACTTCACCAAATGATTGGCAACCAAGGGAACAAAGATGGCGTCAGGGCAGGGGCATGGCCTTCTGGGGAACCTTGGCAAGCTGTTTGACCCACAGGCACTGTGGAGGAGCACTCTGCTGCCAGCCCGTATATGTCGCTGCACCCAGCAGTTCTTAATTTTGGCATAAATATACATGGAATCGTGCTGCAAATTTGATAAAGCACATGTTCCCTTTCTTCATGGGACTTTTCTCAACTGTCCACCTTGGCAATCTTGGAGACTGTGGAAGAGTCCATTTCATAAGTGTTTTGAGATAATTTCTTCTCAGCAATGATATTTCCTGTTAATCATCATGATTCATTTTAACTGTCCAAAAGGATTAGTGAAACAATAAAAAATGTTTTTAAACACTCTCCAGGAAGACTTTCATGTCCAAGGGATTTATTATTTTTTTTAGCAGAATACAAGCTTTCTTCCCTGGTAAATAATGTTCCTGGTACTCCAATATTCCACTCTTGTAATTTTCAGAATACAGTTTTATCTGAAAAATAGTACAGATGATTATAAAAATCAATGAACTCTTTAGATAATATCCAATACTCAGCCTCTCTATTTTTTAATTAATGAGGTCAATCTCTCTCTCTTTCCTTCTCTCTCCATCTCCCCCCTCTGCCCCTTGCTTTGCTGCTTTGTTTGCCAGAATTTTATCAGCCTCACTCCCTTCCTCAACTTCTCTTCACCATTTTCCCCCTGATGCAGAAGCCTGCATAATCAAAACATAGCAAGGCTGGTTCTCTTTACAGATGTTGTCTTAATGCAGAGAAGGCGAATGTGGGCTAGCAGGCACATTGCCACTCAAGACTCCCCATGTGATATAGTTGTATGGAGGAAAACATCCCATAATATCTTGCGATATTTAAGCAATTTGAGGTGTTTCCAGTGGTGAGAGTACATGCTGTTGTTTTCTCAAGAGTGGAAATGCCTTATATGCCTCTTTTAAACTTGTCCATTTATGAATTCCTTCTAAATCCCCCAGCAACTAAAAAACAAAACAGAACACACCTGCTTCCCAATTTCTTTTTTCTCTTCATAAGTTGAAAGTTTACCAAATTCTCCTGACACTTCTGCTTTCTCTGCATCCCAGACAAGTTTGTTCCATCTCTTATATATATTGTAGTTTAATCTAAAATACCATGAAATGTCTTCTCTGACAATATTCTTAAATGATAAGCAATAGTGTATTTTGCAGGCAGTTCTTTACACCAGCCTTCCCCAGCCACAGGCTTCCAGGTGACTTCAACTCCTATGAGCCTCAGCCAGCATGGGCCTTCTTCAGGAATGCCATGCAGCTTGGAGGAAGTAAGTCTCACGGGATTTTGTGGGACTTATCTGTGAATGGACATACGTAGGATTCCTCTATGGGAGGGATCTGCGGTGGCAGAGCACAGGATATACAGGAAGAAGGTCTTAGGCCAGTCCCCAGTATCTCAAGTTAGGGCCAGGAAAGAATCCTGCTGGGTGGCTGCTGCTGGTTAGTGTTGACAGTACTGGACTAGATGGCACCATGTTTTGATATGCCACAGGGCAGCTTCCTCTGTTTCATTGTTAATCTCCAAGGTTCAAACTGAGGGGTACAAGATCAGCACTAGCCTGAGGCACCAGCCTGGTACATGCAATTATGGGGTCATTGGTAAAGCCACAGTACCTTGTCCATCACCCTTTGAATGTGACTCGCTTTGCATAATTACCTTTCCTAGGCATGGCATCTTATGATGTCCAAACTGGATGTGGGGGGGGGGGGTTTGCTTGATTAAGAAGCTACCCAGAACCAATGAGCTATTTGGCTTTGGGCTGGTTTGTTTACCACCCTGGCTATGCCCCCTCACTGGGTTCAGATGTCTCAACAACCTGTGTCTGGGGAGAGCAACTGTATACAACAGGCCAGCAAGTAACTGATACATGTGTGGTGGCTAGGAAACCACCCTGTTCTTGTGTGAACCAGCACATTTTGTTAACCTTGACTATTTCTGCTAAAATGCCTGGCATAAAGGAGGAAAATGTAGTCAGTACGTGAATATGAGTCATGCAGAGAGGAATAAAACATGGAGTCTAGAGTCAATAGATAATAATATTTCCACAGATCAATAAGTTAAAAAAGCTTTAAAAATACTTTTGGAAACACAGCCAGAGAGAGGCTGCATTTCGATTTACCCACACTAGGCTGTATTATACCACTGAAATTCCCTACTAAAATCCCCTACTCAACAAAATTACTTGTGCAATGGAACACCTCAAGAAGGATTTTTGTGTGTGCTCATGATTAGGAACATAAATACATCCTAAGGTTATGTTTTGATCAATGTATATACCTTTCACAAACAGTTGATTCTCATTATGAGAATAAAAAGAAAAAGAAAACAAACCAACCCAAGCAATTTGACAAGTATCATTTTTAATCATTGCTCCAGTTCTGCTTTTTTATTAATCAAGCCACAAAAGCTGCTCCAGAGGTTGATGCACCCATGTGTTCTGATCAGTGCTAAAGAAAGATCTCAGTAGTGCTAGACCTTGCATTTTCAAAACATGGGGTAACTGCCCATATTGGTTCTGCATTGCAATGGTTTTCTGTGCAATCTGAAAACTGTTTTGCATCTAGCAGGAACTGATCTAATTAAGTCTGCAATCATAAAGTGGTTTGGAAAAGCATGTGCGCATATGTCTGTGGTGTTAATCTGTCCCTTGTCATCTTGCGCTTTGCCTAAATTGTGCAACATTATGCCTGTTCAACCCGAAGTGGTGTCAGTATCCTAGGCAAGTGTGCCTAGGATGACACCCTAAGGCTGCAATCGAATGCCCACTTCTTGGGATTAAGTCCTATTGAACTCACTGGAATTTACTTGAGTAGACACATGTAGGATTGTGCTTTAAGGCTACTAGAAACGGAAGCTTTTTGGGCTCCAACATCACGCCAGGCCTTTCTCTCCCTCCTCCCTCCCTGCTCCAGTTTTCCTTAACATCTAGCCTGAAGCATTTTGGAGAACTCAAAATCTTGCTTGACAGTTTGCAATAATTAGTCCTAATAAAATGTCGTGTGCTATTGTGACATTTGGATTTTTCCCCAATGGGTAAACATTAGAGTTATTCTTTCTTAATAGATTACCCATATTTTAAAAATACACATTCAGGATGCAATATTTAGACAGGCATATTTAGAGAGAAAAAGGTCCTACAGCTACCATCATATCCCAGGTACCCATGCTGGCAGGGCAATGCTGGAAGTAGGCCTTTTTTTCTGGCTAAACATCTGTCGTATCATAACCCAAGTTACCATTCATTCCCTTGTTTTGATATGAGTTTCTTGAAGATTCTGCAGCTTCCCTTCTTGTTTTTGGAGTGCAAATCAAACAATGAAGTTGTTAATTTTCATATGGCACTGGAAGTAGGCTAGGAAGAGGAAGCTGCCTTTCAGCTGATCAGCACAATTTGTCTCCTTTTAAAGGAGGATATTGATTCAGATATCTGATGTACAGGCAAACAAGAGTTCACAGGGAACAAGGCAAAATCTTTCCATATACATTCCAGCGAGCAAAATGTAGCTGAGTCTAGAGAACCTCATCTCTTGCCCAAGTGAAGTTTCTTCATGTTCAAGAGGGCCACACAATTCCTGGACAGTGCACAGATAGGCTTCCAGTAGTTTTAGATTCCTCAGGGTAGCGAGGGAAGACGTAGCTATGGCTTCTCTACATTTTCCACCCACAAGCATGTTGTTACTCTGCTGTAACAAGCCTGGCTGCCAGTGATCAGGCTGGTCCTACGTTTCCTGGGAGCCATACAGGGAATGGAAACCCTTGTAAAAGAAGCTGTATCCAACAAGCAGCATAGCCTGGCTATTCATACATCACCCCAAGGGAGATGCATTGCCCAAACAAAGATGACAAAAACAGAACAGAAGAACAAAAGATTTTTGCCCATGCTCGTATATCTCTAGATGCAAAAGTCTTCCTCCGATTTCATTAGAGATCTATTATGTCTCATCATAGCAGGAAAGGCAGTGAACAGGGGAGCTGTGTGTCTGCTCAGCAGGTGCCTGCCATCGATGGGCAACTTCAAGGCCTTTGCTGGCTCTTCTTTCTTAATATGGTCCCTTCTCTTTAAAGCAGACTTGGACTGGACAGTCCTCCATGCAAAAGAGGATGCTTTCACAGAGAGGGTGATTTTCTGGCAGCCTTTCCACACAGAGGACTGTCCTCCATTAGTAGGCCACCTGGCCATTCTGAAGCACTGTCATGGATTTGAAGTAGTAATATATTAAGACAAGAATCTTGGTTTGTATCAGACGAATGCAGCTACCCCACTAGAAGTAATAGATTGCAGTCATTCAGCTGAGAGAAGCACTACACAGAATGTCTGATCAAATTATTTCAGGGGTTCCTTCCAGTCTTAACAATCTTTAGATGAGCAGCAATCTGAAAATGTTAGAAGGTCCTCGCACCAGTATAGCTGAATATAAGTTTAATAAATAAATACAATTACTCGTATAGGGCATGGCTAAGCAGCCTTTGCTCTTCTGAGAGCTGTATTCCCTTAGGGTATCCCATGGGGGACTAAATGCTTGGGTGGGCAGCGCTGAGGCCAGTGAGAGCGTAGCCAGAGCCAGAAGCAGGTGGTCTGCTTTACTCTCTCTCTCTCCCCTTCCCTCCCTCCAATGTGCTGGCCATTCCTTCTCCCTCACCACTGAGCAAGGAGCTGTTGGGGAAGGGACAGATCATTCTTGCAGAGAGCTTTGGAAATTAGGCCAAGAGCCGCATAAAATTAGACTGAGGACCTCTGGTTTCCCAATCTTGCAGTACATGTGAGCTGGGCCCACCAGTTCAGTCCTTCCCCTGTTGCCTGACACCGCTGCCCTCCATGTGATCAAGGGTAAAGATGTCTTGTAGATGCCCCAGGAACTGCATGATCCACTGGGGTGAGCCAAGGTCCTGATTCTTACTCCTCAGGAGGGAAAGCTTCTGCTATAGGTCCCTCAAAACCAGAAAAGGATACAGCTGTGGATGCAGCCATCAACATCGCTTTTGCCTCAAGGCCCTCAGCCCTAGAAGAGACCATCCTCGGATCCCAAGGACTCCGGTTCGGATGCTGCCACCACATCCCAGTTCCTTCCATGACTTTGCAGCCAAAAGCTAGTATGGCCCCATTAAGCAAGAAGGACTCATGCAATGTTTGGATGCAGCTAGCAGCCCCTAGGAAACCCAAGTCCTATTTAAGTCTCAGTCTGCCAGTTGTTGGAGCAAAGTATAAGCTGAATTGTCTAACTTCTAGCTGAGGCCCATTAGAGCTTTCTGCAGTGCTATCCACTTCTTGGTATCTCTAACTGGCATCTGACCTTGGCTTTGCCTGATCTCCCTGGAGTCTGGATTCTCCCCTGTGCTGACTGCCCTGAAGCTTGACCCCTACTGTGCTTGACCTTGCCTACAGGAGCAGACTCCTTGTTTGTTGAGTACATCCCAAGAACCTGGGTGCAACAGTCCCCTCAAGCGGCCCAGCCCTTGTCCTCAGCAGGACCCGCAGCCTGAACTGGTACACAAGGATCCTAAATCATGTGGGGAGCCTACACATATGGGTCAGGCTTCCTACTGCAGACCTTTGCTCTCCAGCACACGGAGGATGGCAGCTCATGGAGATTGGTGGTGGTGTGTGGAGGAGATCAGGTTGTCGGTGCCTTCCCCTCATTATGTGAGCCTTTGAATGACTGAATAAGGCTTCAGAAGGACCAGAATGTGGCAAGAGAGGATTCTTGAACTTCACTGAGACCTCACTGAACATGTATGGAGAGCCAGACAACACCTCCAAGATCTCAGGCAGAGATCTTCCTGGACATACACTATTAACATCCCTTTAATTGCAGAAGTCAGATGTGGAACAAGACAACTTCCGTATGCAAGGCATGTGTTTGTTCTGTTATTCAACAGTGGCCCTGCTGCTCTTGGAGTCCCAGAGCAGACTTCAGCAAGGAATGCCTACATCACTTTGAATTCACTACTCCTACTCTGTGATCAGTAATTGCATGCAGTATTTTCATTTTTTAGAAGGGGAAAAAGTCATTAAGGGTGCAACCTATGTATGTTTAGATAGCAAAAAGGGCTTACAACTCCCTATATGGCCCAGCCAGTAATTGGCTGGAAATGTGAAATTGCAGTTCAGCATTTATATACACTCAAACCACAATGCGGTATTTTTTGATAAGTATTTAATAGACCACAGTGATGATGGTGCTATGGAATGACAATTGCAAATCCAGACAATGTCCATTTATCAAATTGTATTACTATTTATTAAAAGGTTATCATTTTGAAATATTTTAAATTTTGTTTGGTTTTACTATGCTGCTGTAGAACCTGAGCCTACATTCATACAGGCCAGAGAGGTGAACCCCCTCCGCAAATACTTTCAGTTCCTAGTGGAAACACCGGCCTTCAGTTCCTTATTCAATGCATCTGGGCCTGCTCTTTTTCCAGCGGCAGCAACTTCCTCATCACCTCCGAGCGCATCCATCTGCCAGATGACTGCACCGTGGGTTACATCATTGAGCGCAAGCTAGCGGGCCGCTTGATCCCCAGTGCTTTGTTTCACTCTCACCTGGAGAACCTGCAGCAAATCCGGAACGTCCAGCTCACCACGCAGGTGAGATAGTGCACAAAGCGAAAAGATGACAGAGGATCGCTGTGCCCACACTGGAGTGAGTTAGAGCTTTCCGAATGAACAGTTTTTGTAACACACAAAATTGCCCCCATGTTACGTATTTGTTGTTCAGAATCCAATCTCCTTCCCTTGAAGTTGCACATCTGTTGCATTGATATAGCCTTTCCTCGGTTCAATTGGGATGTGTTTTATTTTGTACCTGGAGGTAATGCAATCCTTTTCCCAGATGAACTCATTCATTGTTGCAGGGATTGCTGGCCAGCCTTGCTCTATTTTGCTACTGCCTGTGGCATGATATCTCTCCAGCCATTACATGAGGCCAGATAGCCTGCTACAGCCTTTGAATGGGGATTTCTGCCTTTGAATGGAGATTTGCCAGGGGACTATCAAGATGCCACTGGGGTTGTCTGCAGGAAGGAGGGAAAAGGAGGGTCATGGGAAGGAGAGCAAGAGGAGCAGGCAGGAAGGCGGCCATTCGCATTGTCTCCCGCATGAATGTGACACTGATTAAAGCCATCATGCATTATTTAGATGAGGCCTTCCCTGAGAAATGCTTCCCTGGACACTTCTTGGTAATAAGAGGCAAGGGGACGAAAAGGCAATTAAGTCGCCTTCTGCCAGTCAAAGCAGAGGGGAGGTGTGTCCGTCTCCTCCTCCTTTCTGCAACAGAAGTGCAAGTGCCAAGAAATTCCCTGCCTCTCCCCTCATGGCAGAGCAACTCATGCAGCAGAACTGCATGGTGCAGTATTTCCTGGACTCTTCCATTTGAGAGTGCAGATGCTAAGATGGCTTACTTGGACTATCCCTATCCCTCATCCAAACACCTCCCTCACATTAAAAGCAGAACATCTGGCAGCCAACAAGAAAGTTGGCTTGGAGTATGTTTCCTGGATATATTAGTTTTGCATTTGGGTGATGGTACCAGGTACTCTTTAAAAAAAAAATTGGGTGTGGATGTGAGTTTCAGATATTCTCTCTCACTGATATTCAGTCTGAAATGGAGCATCCCGATATCAGCTGCTCCATGTGATTCTAGCTCTGTAACTTAGCTCTCAGTCTTGCCTCATCCTTGCATGGAAATTCCTCAAAAGAAGAAGATGAGATGTGAAGAACCCAGGGACCTGAAATATGGCTAAACATGGTGTTCCCAACCCTTCGGTTGGACACTTGCTTGGAAACAACTTGACATTGTCATCTGGTCTCATACATAAGTTTAAGAGACAAAGTAGAGAAAGTCTGGTGGGTGGCTTGGCATGAGACAGTGGAAGTCAAAAGAAACAATTTATTTGGCTATGGCATGAAAGAAAAAGGAAGGAAGGAAGGAAGGACAGGAGAGAGAGAGAGAAAGAAAGAAAGAAAGAAAGAAAGAAAGAAAGAAAGAAAGAAAGAAAGAAAGAAAGAAAGAAAGAAAGAAAGATAGTGTGCCTTCTCCAGCCATCTCTTTCTTGCTATTTTTAAAATGTAGGTTACCCTCAGCTATGGCATTTTTGAGAAGAAGTTCAATGCTATCAAGCTGGCTGGTCCTTTCTCCCAGCAAGATGATCCATCCAGGTATGACAGCAATTTTGTTTCAAGCCCCTGCAGTACTGGCAATGCAGAGGGGGGGACGGGGGCTGAAGTAGGAGGTGCATGAATACAGACAAATAGGGATGAATCAATCCAAAAACTCTGAGTTTTCTCAATTTCTCTTTTTCCTAATCTTACCTTTGGTTCATCCCAAATGCTGAGAATGTTTTAAAAGTTCTCATGAAAATTCCTGTGTATCTTTGCATGTATGTATTTTTAATGCAATTTTGCCTACCATACACATCTTTGCAATTTTTTTTAATATCATGTGTTTTGAAAATAATTTTCACAAATATGTGCATTTTGTGCACTTTCCCTTAATATATGCATTTTTTCACTGGAGAACTCTATTACAAAATCCAGACAAGTACAAATTTTGTCGGGCTGTGCTCATGTATTGGTTCAAATGTGTAAAATTGGGAAAAAGTTGCATTGCAATGTGGATTGACTGAATTCCTCTGTCATCCCTAGATTCAAGATTGACAGAGATATGGGTAGGTGAAGAAGGAGGCCGGCAAACACTGTATGGCCAGCACTATGTTGGCTTCATTTCTGCTTTCATAGTTTGCTATCTTTTTTCATCCTTTAAGCTGAGGCTTTATTGCAGTCTCTGGAACTGGAGCCAAACCTTCAAGGTTGTTCAGACCCGAGGGGCTGGGCAGGTTGTACTCTGGCTGAGGTTCCTATTCAATCTACATAGGATTAGAGGGCTAGAAGCGTCTGTCTCTGGGCATTTTGCTGCAGTGCAGTGCGAGAGCATCTGGTATTGGATGGGGCACAGGGGAACGTGTGCTCCTCCTACGCAACCCGTTCCCCCTCTGCAGCAAGTGTTCTCTCTTTTCATGCCTTCTCTCTTTCTCTCTTCTTTCCAGGTTCCGATCACTTCATTGCCTCCTTTATCCAGACACTTCCTGGTGCCCACAGTCCACCTCCCAATAGCAAGTGCTCAGAAGCCCTCACCACAGGGGATGGAGAACCCTCTAAACTAGGGAAAACCCACAAGTCTTTCCAGAACTGTTCAATGGAGAAAATGGTAGCAACTTCTGGACTTTATCGATGATTAAAAAGGGAGGGAGGGGATTACATGCTAAAGCTGGGGCAAGGGAATGGATTCAGAGTTGCTCTCAGGTTATGTTAATTGAGCTGGGAGACTCTCATTGTCACTGTCCTTGGACCAGCTGACATAATCCCCCCACTCCCCGCCACATCTCCCTTTTCAGGTATGGCCTGTATGATTGGAAGAGCAAGTGGCAGGAGAAGCAGAATATCTCCTTCCATGTCCAGGGGTGAGATTCTAAATCCCCAAACTGATCCTTTCAAGAGGTTCAAAGGTACAGGAAATGGAGATAGGTCAGAATCACTTCCTGGTTACGTGTTGGTTCCTTGACCAAGATCACGCTTTTAGTAATGGCACAGAAAGCCATGAACAACTTGGGCTTGGGATACCTGGGGGGCCACCTTCTCTAATATAGACTGCAAGAGGCCTTGCTGCTTGTATCACAGCTTGCATGCTGCCATCCAGCAGCAATTAGAAGCAAGCCCTTGCTCTGGTATTCAGGAGATGCCAACTGTAGCATGTTTTAGGCACTTGTTAAAGACTCATATCTTCTCCCAGACTCTGCCTGAATGGCTGTGCTACCTCGTAAGTCTGCTTATTAACTGCTGTGCTTTTAGCTTTAGTTTTAAATATTTTAAGATGCAATCCTATGCATGTTTAAACAAAAAAAAAAGTCTTACAACTCCCAGCATGCTCCAGCCAGCCATGCTGGGAATTACAAGATTTTTTATGAATCTAAACATTCATAGAATTGAGCTCTTAACCATTTTAACTGATGATCTCTTGCGTTTGTGAATATATATTTTAATCGGTTTCTGTAAATACCTCTGTGATATCTTCTCATACACTGAGAGGTGCTTAATGTGATTAAGGGCACAATCCTATCACCTCCATGGCTGGTGCTTGTAAGCCTCCACACCTGGGCAGTTACAACCACCCAATGCAAGAGGTAAGGCATGGCAAGGATCCTGTTAACAGCACACCTTCCACCCTGCCTTTCTCTGGGGCACCATTTTCAGCCCTCTAGATTTAGCTTCAGGGAATGGGAGGGAAGGGGGCTGGTGTGCCACTTGGATTCAGCTATCCCCAGAGCCCCACCTTTTCCAAGGCATGCCCTTTCCCCCCTCTGAGGACAGTTGCAACCTTGGGTGGGAGTGGGGCAACTAGTGCAGTACTCTCTGTGCCTGTTGGGAGAGAACAGTGTAGAGGTGGGGAAGATAAGATCAAATTTAAGTAACAGCCCCAAAAACTCCTATGGCCTCTCAGATGATTTTAGGAGGCCATAGGATTGCACCCTAAATAATTATGTGCTTTCTGCCCATTAGTCAACTGACATTGGGGTCACAGCACAAAGAAGGCAGGACCCCCCCCCCCACTCTTATTCTCTCCCATTCTCTCTCTCTCTCATACACACACACCCTATGATGTGGTAGCTGCTCTAGTACTGGATTTCCCTAACGATGCAATCATACAGGAATGGCAGGATCGCTCCATTTGGCCTTTCCTCAGCTCAGTGCTGGTGCTTACCTTTAAATCCCTACCTACCTGGCTTAAATCCCAGTTATTTATTGGACTGTCTTCACCCAATACCAGTTTACCCAATCACTGGGATAATCCTCAGGGGACTCTCCTCCAAGTACTGAAGCAGAGGAGATCAATAACACCTGAAGGAAAATCCAAGAACAAAATGAAGGGACCTTTCTCTTGGTAAAGTTTCCTCAGCATGCATCAGAAAACAGATATATTGGGTCCTCTTTCTGCCCTCTCTCATCCAGATGTCTCCTGATACAAAGATCCTTTGAAAATATTTCTGATGATAGCTGCGGCCTTGCAAGTTACAACTGTTTCTCATTCCAAGTACTATTCTAGGTACAGAGGCAGCAGAATCAAATGATATTTGACCAAAGCTCTAGAAAGTGACATATCCACATCAAGAAAGCGATGAAATTGTGTGTTTTGAAGTCCTTAGTATACTTGAAAAAAATAAAACAAAATTTCTGTGTGAATGGCTGATGGAGAATTCATTAGTAATTTTTGGATAGTGATGGGGATCAGAACAGAACCATAGTCTGTAAGTGAATAATTTGTAGTCTATGCAAGGAGTGCACTTTGGTTATAGTCTTGCCTTTGGTATGTTGAACATGTTTGTCTCCTGAATGTTAAAAAGACGAATGCTGTTGAAGAAGTAAAAAAGAAGGCAACGTGCACAGAGACCTGGAGCAGAGAATGCGGCAACCCACCCTGGTTTGTTATTGAGTGTGGGTTGCTCGGCTGTGCAAAGAGAGTTTGCTTCCCAAAAAAGCAAGCTGCTCTGCTGTGCCCATGGGCTGTTCTGGAGTTGTTGTCATCTGTGGTGGGATGTTGTGTCATCTGAACCTGGATGATGTGGCCCACCAAAGGTGAACCCCAAAGCCAAGGAGCTGCTTGGCAAGAGTGCCAGAAACCCCTTGCTGGTCTGGACGAGCAGCTGCCGAGGGAGCCCAAGCTTCTTGGTGGCACAGCCCATCCTCAAGTGGTACTGCCAGACGGATCAGGCTCTTCTGCCTCCTCCTGCCCCTTGGCTGAGAGCAGGCCCAAGCAGGAGGTGGGAGTTGGTGATCTCAAGTGGTGGCCCTGAGCAGGTTGGGCAACTCTGTCCTTCTGCCCAACCAGCTCTCCCATTCCTCCTATTATACATCAAGGCAACCCTCTGAGCATAGTCCAAGTGCAAAAGTTGAACCCTATCTACTACTCATTAGCCAAAGCTTCCTTTATGAACCCTTCTGGGTGTCAACCCAGAAGGAGCATTGCGGAAGCATGTGTGCCTGAGCCCCTCTGTGCATCCAATTGGTCTTTGCACTGACTTTGGCCATCAGCCAATGGATTGAGGATCATGGGCTCCCCATTGGCGGAGCTGGCCATTTCACTGCCCTGCCCTGTGGGCGACACCTTGACAATCTGCCCTGGTTCAGGTTACTCTGAGGCTGCCTCCATTTCTACGCCCATCCTGGAGGTGGTAACTCTTCAACTCTCCCGGTGTCGTCGTACCAATCTCCTCCTGTGGCAACTCCTGTCTGGTGTCAAGACCTTGAGACTCACCTTGAGGATGGACTGTTTGACAAACAATCTCATCCTCCTCCTCAAAATCTTCATTTCTATGGGAATGGGCACTGAGCACTTTGTGAGCACACGTGTGCCCACGCTTTTCCTGGACATCTGTACACATCAGATGGATCGTTGTGTTGTGTTAGCTCAGCCATCGTCTAAGACACTATAATGTCTGCAAGATTTTGTCCTTGTGGAAACTGAACTTTTGTTTTTGAAAGGCACCCTGAAATGGTAAAGGTAGCTCCAGATCACCCAGAAAGCTGAACTGGGGATAACTGGATTACTTTAGCGTTGTTAAGAAGGATTTGAAGATATTACTGCAGATTATAAGCTGTGTAAGATTTAGGCATGCACTGCTGCAGCAGAGGAGAGACCCAAGCCATTTCGGAATACTTTTAACAGAGAGCAATGACGACTGTTCTATCTGATTGAGGTGAAGGGCCGTGCAGAGAATATAAAAATGCCTGTAATGCACAGGGTGCAACAGAAGAATACCTGGGCCTCAAAAATTACTTGGCCTCCCCGCAAAAAGGGGGGAGGAATCTAACATTTCCCAGGTTTTAAAGTGCTGCCATAAAAGTGATGCAGAACATCCAGGCTCCAATGAGGGAAGGATAAGATCAAATTTAAGTAGCAGCACCACAGACCAGACTAGATGGCTCCAGTTATTATGTGCATATAGAATTTGCTGCAGAATAGGGCAGACTGTGCAGAATCCTAAGCACCTCTCCTTTGCTGTATATGTATCATCCCATGTTCATTTTCCAGCATGGCCAAGACATGGGAGGTGCCATGAAGATAAGGGGTGAGGTGGTAATGACTGAGGCAATTGCTGCAGTAATCATAAGCAAAGAGGAAATACGAGAGAGAGAGAGAGAGAGAGAGGAGAGAAGGCCAACATTATTTGAGGCTAAAAGACTCAATGCATTGATAGAAGATGGTGAATACTCGGTTCATCAGTACTGTAAAAAAGAAAGACCTTGGAGTGTTTGCAGATGACAAACTGACTATGAGCCAGCAATGCAATGTAGCTGCTAAAAGGGCAAATGCTATTTTGGGATGCATGAATAGAAACGTTACTTCCAAATCACAGGAAGTACTTGTTCCTCTATACTTGGGCCAGTCAGACCAAATCTAGAATACTGTGTCCAGTTCTGGGCACCAAAATTTAAGAAAGATGCAGAAAAATTAGAAAAGGTTCAGAGGAGGGCAACAGAGATGATCCAAGGTCTGGAAACAAAGCCCTATGAGGAGAGACTGAGAGAACTGGGCAGATTTAACCTTGAGAAGACTGAAGGTATTGATAGCACTCTAGAAGTACCTGAAAGACAAAGAGGAAGAAAAGGATCTCTTCTTGCTCATCGCAGAGTGTTGGACACAGAACAATGAACTCAAGTTGCAACAAACCAGATTCAAACTAGATATCAGGAAAAAAAATCTAAATGTCAGAGCAATATGAAAGTGGAACTTCCCTAGAGAGGTCATAGGCTCCCCTACACTAGAAGCATTCAAGATGAAATTGGACAGTCGTATGAGTGGGATGGTATAACTTGGTGACGTGCACCAGGAGGGGGTTGGCCCTGATGACCTTCTTGGCTCCTTCCAACTCCACTGGGCTATTGCCTGGCCTATCTTGCTTTAGATCTGTCTTCCCCTTTCTGAAGTCCTCCAGCTTGTCTGGACCACAACTCCTACCATTCCTGATTATAGGGCCTCTGGGTTGAGGCTGATAGGAGTTAATATCCAGAACACCTGGAGGGAAGCAGCTTGGGGAAGGCTGATCTTAGTATAAGAAGCTTCTCCTCTCCTATTCTCCATTTGCAGTTTCACTTCAAGTCCCCTTATGCTGAATGTACAATCTCAAAACTAGAACGTGACTATAAATGAGAAAGGCCCCTTTAAAGCCGTTCTTCTAACAACCCCCCTTTTTTTCCATCAGAATCTTAACATAAAGAAGGAAAGGTGGAGGAGTTTGGGAGAACCTCCCATGAAAAACAAAGCACACCTAATCTATTTTCAGTCTTTGAAATGGTGTGCTATTAATTACTGGCCCAAGATCTGTTGCTTTGCTGATCTCTGATGTTTAAATTGCTTTCTAGGATTAACAAGGTCAAGCAAGTTACTCAAATATTCAGACTGAACACAGTAAAACATGATTGTGTGCTTCTTCAACCAGATGCCTGTTACTTAACCAACTCTCTGGGCAAATTAACTGGAACATCTTGTTCATGCCTTCTTCCAACTCACCTCTATTTCAGCTGGAACACTGACATCTCTATGGCAATGGGCCCTGTGAAGGGAGAGGTTTGCTTTTCAGTTAACCCTGCTGAATATATCCAAGGCCCAGTCTCCACATTTTTTTAATGGAGTGAATCAGCACACTAGATGCTGCTGCCTTTGAGCTGGGCAGCTGGTTTTATGTTATCTCACCTGGTCAGCCAGGTGGGGCTTCTGAATCTAGCTTGTTCCTATAAATCTTTTGTTGGCCCAGTTCCCTCCTCCCCTTTGACTGTCAGTGCGCTTAGAAGTGGCAGCAGCATGCTGAAATCTGAGATCTTATCTTTCACCTGACCCTTTATCCCTTTACAAAGCAAAATATGTGCTAAAAGACTGCTCTTTAGTCAATGCTGTTCTAAGTAGTCTTCAAGGTCCCTTTACACTGAAGCTGGTCTTTGGAGGAGAGGTTAGACAGATAAAGGTTTCCTTGTTCAGACCCTCAGTGCACTTTGAAGGATGGCATTGATGGGCAAATCCTACCAGGTGTGACTTCTTTTCATCATTACAGCACCATGATGGTGGAAAAGCACTTCCTGCCCAAGGCAACTTTACAAGCAACAGAACTTCTCCTGGAGCAGCCTTCCCAGCCTGGGTAGGAGGGCCACTGTTCTCTTTCCACATTTGACGGCAGCTGATGGTTGTGAGCATTGTACTCCCCTGGGTTTCCTTTTCCTTCCCTCTCTTTTCCGTTCCTGGACAGTGCACTGGAGAACTATGGCATAATATTTGCTTTATTTAGATAGAAAGAAGCAGATGGAACCCCACCCCCCAACATATCACGTCCCCAGAAAGAGGGCCCACATTTGCAAGGTCACCACACAGCAAAATGTACACATTTTGCATCAGTTCCCTCCCCTTAGCTTGGGGAAGGGTGGCCACCTCAGCATCCTTAAGCTCCAGTGACTGGGCTATCTTCTTCAAACGGAGAGTTTCACCTGTCCGCCAGCCATTAGCTCCCATCAGCTAACCAGTCTGTTATTTAGCAACCTAACAAAAACGTCCCTTGCCACCCATTCTTGTGTGCACAGATGGCTACGCAAAGCAGGGCTCATTTGCGGAGGAGAAGAGGCAAGCAGGAGGGGATTGCTTACTTCCGCTGTCGCTCTATCACTTTTCCTCTGCAATGTCTCCCTTGATTGTTGGTTGAGTGGTGAAAATCAGATGGGAGGGTTTACAGGGGGAAAATGATGGGCAATGTGAGCGAAAGGCACCATTGTCGTCCTGTAGCTCCTCCCACACATGGTCCTTTCATCACAGCTTTGCGTGATGTAGAAAGCATGAGATCGCAAATCTTGCCATGTCTGCCAAATGTGTCTAGATGCATGAGCCAATTTTCTCTCAAAGGAATCTGTAGAAAAGCCAGATACTGTCCTCAGAGGTCAAAGTGGAAATCTGTATGAATGCACACCCTTCCGTCTGCTTGCAACAAGAGGATTTTCATGGCAACGATTCTGCAAATATTCTCATCACAGTGGCAGTGGTGATCTCATGCTTGGTAGATTTCTTCCTTCTTTGTAACTATTCAAGGCAGATGGCAGAGGAAGCCGCCTAGTTTCTGGACCTGGCAACCCTACAACAGAAAGATGAAAATGAGTTCAGTGCCTTTGCTTGTCAATGTCAAATAGCTAGCGGCTTAGGTTAAATAGTAAATATAGGCCCATTTTCACCAGTTGAACATCTCTCCAGTATGAGGCATATACAGGGCCAGCCCTAACATTAGATAGCCATGACCCTGTCTTGGAGCACAGGGTTGCACCTGCCTTCCACCACCTAAACTAGACTTCCTGACATGGAAGGAGGGCAGCCTTATTTTGCCATGTGCTACGTTTTGGGCAAAGCCAACACGAGAAGGTGTGAGGATGACAGAAGCCTTGCCAGGCATAGTGGGGAGGCAGCACATGGTTCCATGTTCCACCCTCATTTGGCACATGGTACTTGCTCTCTCGCTCCTCCCATTCCTCCCGTGATGGTTACTCATTTGCACGCCTGTGCTTGTCTGATTTACGAGGTGTTTCTCTTGCTCTGGGGAGCAATTGCGCGTGCTGGAGCTGTCGTTATTTACACTCCCCTTCCCAGCATTGGCTGTGTGCCTCACAGCAGGGAAAGCATGGCTGTGCTCAATAAAGCACGCACACCCTTGTGCTGTATTGACACCCATCGGCTTAGCCCAGTTACTGCCATGGCTCCCGCGAGGAGCACCATAACCAGCATGCACAAAGGTGGATTGCTCAGTCCCACAGCAGAGGCGGAAAGCTGAAATCTGGGAGATTCAGTTCCTTCCTCAGATGAAAGGATGGGAGTTGTGTTCAGGCAGAAGAGGCCTGATACAGGCCATTACCCATGATGCTTCTCCGTGGCAATCAGTTTACCTTCCCAGCTAGAAACTCCCACCCTGAGTTTCAAGGCTGTGTTTTCATTGGTGATGTTTCTCTCTCTCACACAGTTATCCAGTCTTGCCTCTGTCCCCAGCAGTTTAGGATGGAATACATGACAAACGTGTGTCCCATTTTATCAACATGGCAACTGTCAGGAAGCCTTGATGGCAGTCATGAGACAGGATGCCTGGGTTCAGTCAGGGAAGACCCCCTTCGCCTTGAGCCTCAGCAATTTATTGAAAGATCATTCAGGACTCTTGCAGTTACTTATGGCAATATGCTACAGGGTAATAGTTCTCAGCACCAGCTTTTAGAACATATACAGAGTGTTTTATAGATTGAGTCACATGGACCCAGCAGCTGGGCAGCTGATGACGAAATAATGGGAACACAGAAGAAGGTGAGAGGTCTGCAGAGGGGGCTCAATACAACAGCATTTGATTGCAGGATATTAGCATAACGATCACTGAGGCACAGGGATTATTGAGGGTCTGGCATGCAAATGAGGGTGACTGCAGTGCTGTTAACCTGGCAGCCTTATCTAACATCCATGCATGGCAGAAGCCAGGAGTGGACAACACAGGGTATGTTATGGACTTTTTTTTTTTTGCAGTCCCCCAGAACTGTTGCCAAATTTGGTGGTGGAGCAGCAGCAAGGAAATATAGCCTGCTTTAAAAAAAATCAAAAGTGCTCTTTGTTGCTAAAATCCAGTATTTGTAGCAAAGAGTGAGTGTTTTAAAAGCAGAACAGCCCCCTTTTGCTGCTGCTTTACTGCTGAACTTGATAGCAAATTCTTCTGGCTTTTAAAAGGAGACACTCTTTCCTCACCACCAGAAAAACCCAGACCACATTCGACCCACTGTATTTTGGTGGTGTCATGGCAGGAAGGGGCAGGGGTATGGCTCCTGGTCCTGTCCAGGTGGGCAATGTATTCCCTAAGCCTCATTTCATGCAAAGATGGGCATGATAAAGGACCAAAATGGCAGGGACCTAACAGAGGCAGAAGAGATTAAGAAGAGGTGGTAAGATTACACAGAAGAACTATACAAGAAAGAGCTTAACGTCCCTGATAACCACGATGGGGTGGTCACTGACCTCGAGCCAGACATCCTGGAATGTGAAGTCAAATGGGTCTTAGGAAGTCTGAGC